>NW_027139451.1:0-197500 GCF_035084215.1 Heptranchias perlo | reverse complement strand
CGGGGGTGTGAGTGAGTCATGGGGGGAGTGAGTGAGTCACGGGGGAGTGAGTGAGTCACGTGGAGGGAGTGAGTGAGTCATGGGGGGAGGGAGTGAGTGAGTCACGGGGGGAGGGAGTGAGTGAGTCACGGGGGGGAGGGTGTGAGTGAGTCACGGGGGGAGGGAGTGAGTGAGTCACGGGAGAGGGAGTGAGTGAGTCACGGGGGGAGGGAGTGAGTGAGTCACGGGGGAGGGAGTGAGTGAGTCACAGGGGGAGGGAGTGAGTGAGTCACGGGGGGGAGGGAGTGAGTGAGTCACGGGGAGAGGGAGTGAGTGAGTCACGGGGGGAGGGTGTGAGTGAGTCACGGGGGAGGGAGTGAGTGAGTCAACGGGCGAGGGAGTGAGTGAGTCACAGGGGGAGGGAGTGAGTGAGTCACGGGGGGAGGGAGTGAGTGAGTCACGGGGAGAGGGGAGTGAGTGAGTCACGGGGGAGGGAGTGAGTGAGTCACGGGGGAGGGAGTGAGTGAGTCACGGGCGAGGGAGTGAGTGAGTCACGGGGAGTGAGTGAGTGAGTCACGGGCGAGGGAGTGAGTGAGTCACGGGCGAGGGAGTGAGTGAGTCACGGGGAGTGTTTGAGTGAGTCACGGGCGAGGGAGTGAGTGAGTCACGGGGGGAGGGAGTGAGTGAGTCACGGGGGAGGGAGTGAGTGAGTCACGGGCGAGGGAGTGAGTGAGTCACGGGGAGTGAGTGAGGTGAGTCACGGGCGAGGGAGTGAGTGAGTCACGGGCGAGGGAGTGAGTGAGTCACGGGGAGTGTTTGAGTGAGTCACGGGCGAGGGAGTGAGTGAGTCACGGGGGAGGGAGTGAGTGAGTCACGGGGAGGGAGTGAGTGAGTCACGGGGGAGGGAGTGAGTGAGTCACGGGGAGGGAGTGAGTGAGTCACGGGGCGAGGGAGTGAGTGTGTGAGTCACGGGGAGGGAGTGAGTGAGTCACGTGGAGGGAGTGAGTGAGTCACGGGGGGAGGGTGTGAGTGAGTCACGGGGAGAGGGAGTGAGTGAGTCACGGGGGGAAGGTGTGAGTGAGTCACGGGGGAGAGAGTGAGTGAGTCACGGGGGAGGGAGTGAGTGAGTCACGGGGGAGGGAGTGAGTGAGTCACGGGGAGAGAGCGAGTGAGTCACGGGGGAGGGAGTGAGTGAGTCACGGGGAGGGAGTGAGTGAGTCACGGGGCGAGGGAGTGAGTGAGTGAGTCACGGGGAGGGAGTGAGTGAGTCACGGGGAGTGAGTGAGTGAGTCACGGGCGAGGGAGTGAGTGAGTCACGGGCGAGAGAGTGAGTGAGTCATGGGCGAGGGAGTGAGTGAGTCACGGGGGAGGGAGTGAGTGAGTCACGGGGCAAGGGAGTGAGTGAGTCACGGGGAGGGAGTGAGTGAGTCACGGGGGAGGGAGTGAGTGAGTCATGGGGGAGGGAGTGAGTGAGTCACGGGGAGGGAGTGAGTCTGTGAGTCACGGGGGAGGGAGTGAGTGAGTCACGGGGAGGGAGTGAGTGAGTCACGGGGAGAGGGAGTGAGTGAGTCACGGGGAGGGAGTGAGTGAGTCACGGGTAGGGAGTGAGTGAGTCACGGGGAGAGGGAGTGAGTGAATCACCGGGGAGGGAGTGAGTGAGTCACGGGGAGAGGGAGTGAGTGAGTCACGGGGAGAGGGAGTGAGTGAGTCACGGGGAGAGGGAGTGAGTGAGTCACGGGAGAGAGGAGTGAGTGAGTCATGGGGCGAGGGAGTGAGTGAGTCACGGGGAGTGAGTGAGTGAGTCACTGGCGAGGGAGTGAGTGAGTCACGGGCGAGGGAGTGAGTGACTCACGGGGCGAAGGAGTGAGTGTGTGAGTCACGGGCGAGGGAGTGAGTGAGTCATGGGCGAGGGAGTGAGTGAGTCACGGGGCGAGGGAGTGAGTGTGTGAGTCACGGGGGAGGGAGTGAGTGAGTCACTGGGAGAGGGAGTGAGTGAGTCACGGGGAGGGAGTGAGTGAGTCACGGGCGAGGGAGTGAGTGAGTCACGGGGAGGGAGTGAGTGAGTCACGGGCGAGGGAGTGAGTGAGTCACGGGGGAGGGAGTGAGTTAGTCACGGGGGGAGTGAGTGAGTGAGTCACGGGGGGGAGGGAGTGAGTGAGTCACGGGCGATTGAGTGAGTGAGTCACGGGCGAGGGAGTGAGTGTGTGAGTCACGGGGAGAGGGAGTGAGTGAGTCACGGGGAGGGAGTGAGTGAGTCACCGGGGAGGGAGTGAGTGAGTCACGGGGAGGGAGTGAGTGAGTCACGGGTAGGGAGTGAGTGAGTCACGGGGAGAGGGAGTGAGTGAGTCACGGGTAGGGAGTGAGTGAGTCACGGGGAGAGGGAGTGAGTGAGTCACGGGGAGAGGGAGTGAGTGAGTCACGGGGAGGGAGTGAGTGAGTCACGGGGAGGGAGTGAGTGAGTCACGGGGAGGGAGTGAGTGAGTCACGGGGAGTGAGTGAGTGAGTCACGGGGAGGGAGTGAGTGAGTCACGGGGGAGGGGAGTGAGTGAGTCACGGGGAGGGAGTGAGTGAGTCACGGGGAGGGAGTGAGTGAGTCACGGGGAGTGAGTGAGTGAGTCACGGGGAGGAGTGAGTGAGTCACGGGGAGGGAGTGAGTGAGTCATGGGGAGGGAGTGAGTCGAGAGCAGGCTGTGACCTACAGGCTTTGTGTTCCAGGCTCTCGGTATCTTCACTCTCAGGGACCATGACAAAGGATCTCACTGCTCTGGGTTTGATGTTTCTCTTGGTGAGGTTGAGTGAAGGTAAGATCCCAGTCTAACTCTCTCCAATATCCCTTACACCTGCCGCACGGTCCCAACACGTCACATCCCATAATACCTCCCCTCCAACTGGGAGTCAGATTGTCAGGATGCCTGGACCATGGACCCTGGAGTCAGCACCTGTTCTCCTGGACCGACCCAGTCCTGGTCTGGTTCTGGATCGGTCAGTTCCTGTCTGGTCCTGGTCTGGTCCTGGATCGGCCTGGTCCTGGTCTGATCCTGTATCAACCCAGTCCTGGTCTGGTCCTGGATCAGCCTGGTCCTGGTCTGATCCTGCATCAACCCGGTCCTGGTCTGGTCCTGGATCAGCCTGGACCTGGTCTGGTCTTGGATTGGCCTGGTCCGGGTCTGGTCCTGGATCGGCCTGGTCCTGGTCTGGTCCTGGATCAGCCTGGACCTGGTCTGGTCCTGGATCAGCCTGGACCTGGTCTGGTCCTGGATCGGCCTGGTCCTGGTCTGGTCCTGGATCGGTCTGGTCCTGGATCGGTCTGGTCCTGGATCAGCCTGGACCTGGTCTGGTCCTGAATTGGTCTGGTCCTGGTCTGGTCCTGGATCAGCCTGGACCTGGTCTGGTCCTGGATCGGTCTGGTCCTGGATCGCCTGGATCTGGTCTGGTCCTGGATTGGTCTGGTCCTGGTCTGGTCCTGGATCGGCCTGGATCTGGTCTGGTCCTGGATTGGTCTGGTCCTGGTCTGGTCCTGGATCAGCCTGGACCTGGTCTGTTCCTGGATCGGTCTGGTCCTGGATCGGCCTGGACCTGGTCTGGTCCTGGATTGGTCTGGATCTGGTCTGGTCCTGGATTGGTCTGGTCCTGGATCAGCCTGGACCTGGTCTGGTCCTGGATTGGTCTGGATCTGGTCTGGTCCTGGATTGGTCTGGTCCTGGATCAGCCTGGACCTGGTCTGGTCCTGGACCGGCCTGGTCCTGGTTTGGTTCTGTATCAGGGAGTGAGGCCCTGAGACACTAGGGGGTTTCATGTGATGTGTTTCTTTCCCCAGGTTTGGAGTTCGCAGAGCGGAGACTTTTGGGGGTTTCATAGTAGGTACAGCACAGGAGGAGGCCATTCTGCCCATCGTGCCTCTGCCGGCTCTTTGAAAGAGTTATCCAGTTAGTCCCACTCCCCTGCTCTTTCCCCTTATCCCTGTAAATTTTTCCCCTTCAAATATTTCTCCAATTCCCTTTTGAAAGTTATTATTGAATCTGCTTCCACCGCCCTTTCAGGCAGTGAATTCCAGATCATCACAACTCACTGAGTAAAAAAATGTTTCCTCATCTCCCCTCTGGCTCTTTTACTGATCACCTTAAACCTATGTCCTCTGGTCCTTGACCCTTCCACCAATGGGAACAGTTTCTCTCTATCTACTCTGTCTGGACCCTTCATGATTTTGAATACCTCGATCAAATCTCCTCTCAACCGTCTCTGTTCCAAGGAGAACCAGCCCAGCTTCTCCAGTCTATCCACGGAACTAAAGTCCCTCATCCCTGGAATCATTCTAGTAAATCTCTTCTGCACCCTCTCTAAGGCCTTCACATCTTTCCTGAAGTGCGGTGCCCAGAACTGGACACAATACTCCAGTTGTGGCCGAACCAGTGTTTTATAAAGGTTCATCATGACTTCCATACTTTTGTACTCTGTGCCTCTATTTATAAAGCCCAGGATCCCGTATGCTTTTTTAACCACTTTCTCAACCTGTCCTGCCACCTTCAATGATTTGTGTACATATACCCCCAGATCTCTCTGTTCCTGCACCCCCTTTAAAATTGTACCATTTAGTTTATTTTGCCTCTCCTCATTCTTCCTACCGAAATGTATCGCTTCACACTTCTCTGCATTAAATTGCATCCCCCATGTGTCTGCTCATTTCACCAGTCTGTCTCTGTCCTCCTGAAGTCTGTTACGATCCTCCACATTGTTTACTACATTTCCGAGTTTCGTGTCATCTGCAAACTTTGAAATTATACCCTCTATATCCAAGTCCAGGTCATTAATATATATCAAAAAGAGCAGTGGTCCTAATACTGACCCCTGGGGAACACCACTGTAAACTTCACTCCAGTCTGAAAAACAACCGTTCACCACTACTCTCTGCTTTCTGTCCCTGAGCCAGTTTTATATCCACACTCTCACTGACCCTTTAATCCCATGGGCTTTAATTTTGCTAACAAGTCTATCGTGTGGCACTTTATCAAATGCCTTCTGAAAGTCCATATACACAACATCAACCGCACTGCCCTCATCAACCCTCTCCGTTACTTCATCAAAGAACTCAATCAAGTTCGTCAAACACGATTTTCCTTTAACAAATCCGTGTGATGTGTTTCTTTCCCCAGGCGTGGAGTACGGAGAGCTGAGACTCTCGGGAGGTCGATCACCCAGTGAGGGTCGAGTGGAAGTTTACTACAATGGTGAATGGGGAACAGTGTGTGATGATAATTGGGACATCGTGGATGCACACGTTGTCTGTCGTAGTCTGGGATACGTTAACGCAACAGAGGCTGCCATTGGTGGGGTGTTCGGATCAGGTAATCGGGGGCTGCCATTGGTGGGGTGTCGGGATCAGGTGATCGGAGGCTGCCATTGGTGGGGTGTTCGGATCAGGTAATCGGGGGCTGCCATTGGTGGGGTGTCGGGATCAGGTGATCGGAGGCTGCCATTGGTGGGGTGTCGGGATCAGGTGATCGGGGGCTGCCATTGGTGGGGTGTCGGGATCAGGTGATCGGAGTGAAGGGGCTGTGAAACTTGCAATGACGATGCCATTGGTCGGCTGGTGTGCGGTTTGATTGTACAAACTCCATGATTCCCCATCTAATTCCCCCGTCCAACACGGCAGACAAATTACTTTCAACAATGTTGGACACTGTCATTTTTGGACTAGAAGGCCCACGGAGAATGGTCTCTCCCATTCATCCTCGGCTCCAATCTCCAATGTTCCTTCAATGACCCACAACGTAAAATTCTGCAGATGCCGGAAATCCGAAATAAAAACAGAAAATGCTGGAAGCCCTCAGCAGGTCAGGCAGTATCTGTGGGGAGTTAATGCTCAGGTCAATGAGGGTTACTCCAGTTTTGATGAAAGGTCATTGACCTGAAACATTAACTCTGTTTCTCTCTCCACCGATGCTGCCTCACTTGCTGAAGGTTCCCTCTATGTTGTGTTCTTATTCCCGTTTTGTACACATGTACCCATAAGGCAAGAACTGAATCTGTCTGGTGGTCAGTCCCAAACTGAAACATCCACCAGTTCTACTGTTAAACAACACTATCAGACTCCATGCAAAAACTAGGGTCTTTAGAGGAAGGGTAGGGTCAATTCGGGACAAAAAGGGAACTTCTTGTGGGGGCAGAGGGCGTATCTGAGGTACTGAATGGATACTTTACATCGGCATTCACTAGAGAAGAGGATGCTGCCATTGTAAAGGAGGAGGGAGGAGTGATATTGGAGAGGATAAAAATAGATAAACTATAGATAACGCCTCTAGCCAAGCTGTTCCAGTACAGCTACAACACTGGCATCTACCCGACAATGTGGAAAATTGCCCAGGTATGTCCTGTCCACAAAAAGCAGGACAAATCCAATCCGGCCAATTACCACCCCATCAGTCTACTCTCAATCATCAGCAAAGTGATGGAAGGTGTCGTCGACAGTGCTATCAAGCGGCACTTACTCACCAATAACCTGCTCATCGATGCTCAGTTTGGGTTCCGCCAGGACCACTCGGCTCCAGACCTCATTACAGCCTTGGTCCAAACATGGACAAAAGAGCCGAATTCCAGAGGTGAGGTGAGAGGAGCTGCCCTTGACATCAAGGCAGCATTTGACTGAGTGTGGCACCAAGGAGCCCCAGTAAAATTGAAGTCAATGGGAATCAGGGAGAAAACTCTCCAGTGGCTGGAGTCATACCTAGCACAAAGGAAGATGGTAGTGGTTGTTGGAGGCCAATCATCTCAGCCCCAGGACATTGCTGCAGGAGTTCCTCAGGGCAGTGTCCTCGGCCCAACCATCTTCAGCTGCTTCATCAATGACCTTCCCTCCATCATACTATCATAAGGTTTAGAATAGCTAGGGAAAAGGATAAGGAACAATCTAGAGTGCTAAAGAGGAGGTATTAGAAAGGCTGGCTGTACTTAAAGTAAATAAATCACCCGGTCCGGATGGGATGCATCCTAGGTTGCTGAGGGAAGTAAGGGTGGAAATTGCGGAGGTACTGGCCATAATCTTCCAAACATCCGTAGATACGGGGGTGATGCCAGAGGACTGGAGAATTGCAAATGTTACATCCTTGTTCAAAAAAGGGAGTAAGGATAAACCCAGCAACTACAGGCCAGTCAGTTTAACCTCAGTGGTGGGGAAACTTTTAGAAATGATAATCCAGGATAGAATTAACAGTCACTTGGACGAGGGTGGATTGATTAGGGAAAGCCAGCACGGATTTATTAAAGGCAAATCGTGTTTAACCAACCTGATAGAGTTTTTTGATGAGGTAACAGAGAGGGTCGATGAGGGCAATGCGGTGGATGTGATGTATATGGACTTTCAAAAGGTGTTTGATAAAGTGCCGCATGGTAGGCTTATCATCAAGATTGCGGCCCATGGAATAAAGGGGGCAGTAACAACATGGATACAGAATTGGCTAAGGGACAGGAAACAGAGAGTAGTGGTGAACGGTTGTTTTTCGGACTGGAGGGAGGTGTACAGTGGTGTTCCCCAGGGGTCGGTGCTGGGACCACTGCTTTTCTTGATATCTATTAATGACTTGGACTTGGGTGTACAGGGCACAATTTCAAAATTTGCAGATAACACAAAACTTGGAAGGGTAGTGAACAGTGAGGAGGATAGTGATAGACTTCAGGAGGATATAGACAGGCTGGTGGAATGGGCAGACACGTGGCAGATGAAATTTAATGCAGAAAAATGTGAAGTGATACATTTCGGTAGGAGGAACAAGGAGAGGCAAAATAAACTAGAGGGCACAACTCTAAAAGGGGTACAGGAACAGAGAGATCTGGGGGTATATGTACACAAATCGTTGAAGATGGCAGGGCAGGTTGAGAAAGCGGTTAAGAAAGCATATGGGATCCTGGGCTTTATAAATAGAGGCCTAGAGTACAAAAGGATTCCAGGGATGAGGGACTTTAGTTACGTGGATAGACTGGAGAAGCTGGGATTGTTGCGCGCAACAATCGCCAGACAGGAGGGTTCCCTCCCAGTCGGGGAACACTTCAGCAGTCAAGGACATTCAGCCACCGATCTTCGGGTAAGGGTTCTCCAAGGCGGCCTTCGAGACACACGACAACGCAAAATCGTCGAGCAGAAATTGATAGCCAAGTTCCGCACCCATGAGGACGGCCTCAACCGGGATCTTGGGTTCATGTCACGCTACACGTTACCCCACCAGCGAAAAAAAGTTATCTGTTTTTAACACAACGGGTCATTCTCTGTCTTTCTCTTCCTTTCGGATGTTTCTCCCTCTCTCTCTCTCTGTTTTGTGTTCTCGCCGTTTGTGTATTTGGTGGTCCTGTAGGTAACATCTCTCTGTCTGAACACTTTGATTGCCTTGACAATGGGCAGTTGGAAAGATTATCTGTAATCACCAGGTATTGTTCTCTGATTATATATGCGGTACCTTCCATGGAATCCCACACTCACCTGACGAAGGAGAAAGCCTCCGAAAGCTTGTGATTTTCAAATAAAACAGTTGGACTATAACCTGGTGTTGTAAGATTCCTTACATTTGAAAGGGCGGTGGAAGCAGATTCAATAATAACTTTCAAAAGGGAATTGGATAAACACTTGAAGGGAAAAATTTACATGGATAAGGGGAAAGAGCAGGGGAGTGGGACTTTTTTTTATTCATTCATGGGATGTGGGCGTCGCTGGCGAGGCCGGCATTTATTGCCCATCCCTAATTGCCCTTGAGAAGGTGGTGGTGAGCCGCCTTCTTGAACCGCTGCAGTCCGTGTGGTGACGGTTCTCCCACAGTGCTGTTAGGAAGGGAGTTCCAGGATTTTGACCCAGCGATGATGAAGGAACGGCGATATATTTCCAAGTCGGGATGGTGTGTGACTTGGAGGGGAACGTGCAGGTGGTGTTGTTCCCATGTACCTGCTGCCCTTGTCCTTCTAGGTGGTAGAGGTCGCGGGTTTGGGAGGTGCTGTCGAAGAAGCCTTGGCGAGTTGCTGCAGTGCATCCTGTGGATGGTGCACACTGCAGCCACTGTGCGCTGGTGGTGAAGGGAGTGAATGTTTAGGGTGGTGGATGGGGTGCCAATCAAGCGGGCTGCTTTGTCCTGGATGGTGTCGAGCTTCTTGAGTGTTGTTGGAGCTGCACTCATCCAGGCAAGTGGAGAGTATTCCATCACATTCCTGACTTGTGCCTTGCAGATGGTGGAAAGGCTTTGGGGAGTCAGGAGGTGAGTCACTCGCCACAGAATACCCAGCCTCTGACCTGCTCTCGTAGCCACAGTATTTATATGGCTGGTCCAGTTACGTTTCTGGTCAATGGTGACCACCAGGATGTTGATGGTGGGGAATTCGGCGATGGTAATGCCGTTGAATGTCAAGGGAAGGTGGTTGGACTCTCTCTTGTTGGAGATGGTCATTGCCTGGCACTTATCTGGCGCGAATGTTACTTGCCACTTATGAGCCCAAGCCTGGATGTTGTCCAGGTCTTGCTGCATGCGGGCTCGGACTGCTTCATTATCTGAGGGGTTGCGAATGGAACTGAACACTGTGCAATCATCAGCGAACATCCCCATTTCTGACCTTATGATGGAGGGAAGGTCATTGATGAAGCAGCTGAAGATGGTTGGGCCTGGGACACTGCCCTGAGGAACTCCTGCAGCAATGTCCTGGGGCTGAGATGATTGGCCTCCAACAACCACTACCATCTTCCTTTGTGCTCGGTATGACTCCAGCCACTGGAGAGTTTTCACCCTGATTCCCATTGACTTCAATTTTACTAGGGCTCCTTGGTGCCACACTCGGTCAATCGGGCAATTGGAGAGCTCTTTCAAAGAGCAGGCACAGGCATGATGGGCTGAATGGCCTCCTCCTGCGATGTAAGAATCTATGATTGTGTATCAGTGTTACATTGGGGGTGTAGGGTATATGGGGGAATATATGTGTCGGGGTGGGGATATGGGGAGTATATGGGGGATATATGGGGAGTATATGGGGAGTATATGGTGGGTATATGGGGAGTATATGGGGAGTATATGCTTGGTATATGGGGAGTATATGGTGGGTATATGGGGAGTATATGGGGAGTATATGCTTGGTATATGGGGAGTATATGGTGGGTATATGGGGAGTATATGGTGGGTATATGGGGAGTATATGGGGAGTATATGCTTGGTATATGGGGAGTATATGGTGGGTATATGGGGAGTATATGGGGAGTATATGGGGAGTATATGGGGGGTATATGGGGAGTATATGGGGGGTATATGGGGAGTATATGGGGGGTATATGGTGGGTATATGGGGAGTATATGGGGGGTATATGGGGAGTATATGGGGGGTATATGGGGAGTATATGGGGGGTATATGGGGGGTGTTGCTGTTATTACGATGGGAGTATCATTGCTCTCGATGGAGTCTCTCGGGTGACCCACACGGCCCTATATTAACTCCAAACTCTTTCCTCTCTAGGCTCGGGCTCCATTCTGCTCGATGATGTTTCTTGCACCGGTTCAGAGACGTCTCTCACTCAGTGTAAAAGCAAAGGCTGGAAAGTCCACAACTGTCAACATTCGGAGGATGCTGGTGTTCGATGTGATCCACGTAATGTGTTTACTGGTCTTTGCTCAGGGCTGGGCCTGGGGTTGGGCCTTGGGGTCATGGGGAGCCTGGGCCTTGGGGTAGTGGGGAGCCTGGGCCTTGGGGTAGTGGGGAGCCTGGGCCTTGGGGTAGTGGGGGGCCTGGGCCTTGGGGTAGTGGGGAGCCTGGGCCTTGGGGTCATGGGGAGCCTGGGCCTTGGGGTAGTGGGGAGCCTGGGCCTTGGGGTAGTGGGGAGCCTGGGCCTTGGGGTAGTGGGGGGCCTGGGCCTGGGGGTATGGGGGAGCCTGGGCCTTGGGGTAGTGGGGAGCCTGGGCCTTGGGGTAGTGGGGAGCCTGGGCCTTGGGGTAGTGGGGAGCCTGGGCCTGGGGTAGTGGGGAGCCTGGGCCTTGGGGTAGTGGGGAGCCTGGGCCTTGGGGTCGTGGGGAGCCTGGGGTGAGCCTGGGCCTGGGGGTAGTGGTGAGCCTGGGCCTTGGGCTAGGAGGGAGCCTGGGCCTTGGGGTAGTGGGGAGCCTGGGCCTGGGGGTAGTGGGGAGCCTGGGCCTTGGGGTAGTGGGGAGCCTGGGCCTTGGGGTAGTGGGGAGCCTGGGCCTTGGGGTGGTGGGGAGCCTGGGCCTTGGGGTAGTGGGGAGCCTGGGCCTGGCGGTAGTGGGGAGCCTGGGCCTTGGGGTGGTTGGGAGCCTGGGCCTTGGGGTAGTGGGGAGCCTGGGCCTTGGGGTGGTGGGGAGCCTGGGCCTTGGGGTAGTGGGGAGCCTGGGCCTTGGGGTAGTGGGGAGCCTGGGCCTTGGGGTAGTGGGGAGCCTGGGCCTTGGGGTAGTGGGGAGCCTGGGCCTGTGGTAGCAGGTAGCCTGGGCCTGGGCCAGGGGCCCAGTTTGAGCCATTGCCCTTGCCCTGGCCCAGCCTCATCTGGAGCAGAGCCTCGGCCTCTGGCTGACCTCCCGACTCCCTGATGGTGAATGTTGACACTTTGCTGCCAGGACCCCTCAGACTCTCTGAACTGAGGAGAATCTCGGCCCGAGGCCTCGGAGGATACTGAGCCCCCTGGAAACAAGCGGCCCCCCACCCCGTCCCACCTCACCAAAACCCACCCCAGGGGGTCCTGGAGACCTCTGGGCGGTACAGCACAGGCAGACCAAGGTAAACTTCATCCCCAGCAATGCCTGGGATTGAGAGTAACCCTCACTCCACAGGGAGCAGTGTCAGAAACAAACTGTCTTCATTTTATCTCTGGTGAATCGTCCTGTGCCCAGCAACACCTGAATTATTGACCAAAGAAGCACCAGGTCCTGAAACACAGTCATGGACACAGAACTAATCTCTCCCGTCCATCACCCCAGAACACCAGTGCAGTACGGCCCACGGAGAGGGGCTGACACCAAACAACAAGAGGAGAATTCAGACCCCAATCTCGAAAGGTCACTGGCCAGGTAAAGGGTAAAACAGGAACACGGGTTAGATACAGAGTAAAGCTCCCTCTACACTGTCCCATCAAACACTCCCAGGGCAGGTACAGCACGGGTTAGATACAGAGTAAAGCTCCCTCTACACTGTCCCATCAAACACTCCCAGGGTCAGGTACAGAGTTAGATACAGAGTAAAGCTCCCTCTACACTGTCCCATCAAACCCTCCCAGGGCAGGTACAGGGTTAGATACAGAGTAAAGCTCCCTCTACACTGTCCCATCAAACACTCCCAGGGCAGGTACAGGGTTAGATACAGAGTAAAGCTCCCTCTACACTGTCCCATCAAACACTCCCAGGGTCAGGTACAGGGTTAGATACAGAGTAAAGCTCCCTCTACACTGTCCCGTCAAACACTCCCAGGGCAGGTACAGGGTTAGATACAGAGTAAAGCTCCCTCTACACTGTCCCATCAAACACTCCCAGGGCAGGTACAGGGTTAGATACAGAGTAAAGCTCCCTCTACACTGTCCCATCAAACACTCCCAGGGCAGGTACAGGGTTAGATACAGAGTAAAGCTCCCTCTACACTGTCCCATCAAACACTCCCAGGGCAGGTACAGGGTTAGATACAGAGTAAAGCTCCCTCTGCACTGTCCCGTCAAACACTCCCAGGGCAGGTACAGGGTTAGATACAGAGTAAAGCTTCCTCTACACTGTCCCATCAAACACTCCCAGGGTCAGGTACAGGGTTAGATACAGAGTAAAGCTCCCTCTACACTGTCCCATCAAACACTCCCAGGGTCAGGTACAGGGTTAGATACAGAGTAAAGCTCCCTCTGACGATCCGGATTCTTTCCCCTCAGTCTGGTTCAGTAATAACTGCAGTCGAATACATTTTAAAGTTCAACACATCTTTAATAGCAGGGTTCTTAGTCTGCAGCATGGATTTGGACTCCTGATAGAGTCCCTCTATGCTGGCAGAGCAAGAACAACAACATACAGAAATCCACACGTTTTTTTCCAGATGAATAGGGTTGGAACATACTTAACGAGGGTCAACACCAATCATAAGCCGGGCATAGGTTGCCATGTGAGGTTACATTATTTCCGGCCAATCATAAATCGTCCATGTGCTGATCATGTTGCTGTTAGACATCAAAGGGGATCCTTCCTCACCTTCCAACTTGGAATGTTCTTCCCTGTTCCTTCTGTTCCTTATCTCCCAACCTGGAATGTCTTTCAACTTTGGCTAAGCTCGTTACCTATATTGATCTGCCATAAACATGGAGACATTCAGACCAGTCCTTGACTCACATCAAAGACCTATCATTGATAATTGTAAACAATTTTACAACACCAAGTTATAGTCCAGCAATTTTATTTTAAATTCACAAGCTTTCGGAGATTTTCTCCTTCCTCAGGCAAATGAGGAAGGAGAAAATCTCCGAAAGCTTGTGAATTTAAAATAAAATTGCTGGACTATAACTTGGTGTTGTAAAATTGTTTACAATTGTCAACCCCAGTCCATCACCGGCATCTCCACATCATATCATTGATAAGACAGTGCAGGCCTGCTGACTAAGCAAACATATGGCCCAGCAGGAGGGCCAGGCCACTTGTGTCAATCTCAGTTACTAACTAATTAACCCTTTCTAACCATTTTGCATTCTGCTTCTTTGCCACATAGGCATTTTAATATTTTACCGAAAACTGACCATGTAGGGATTCTCACCTCTACACTGTCCCATCAAACACTCCCAGGGCAGGTACAGGGTTAGATACAGAGTAAAGCTCCCTCTACACTGTCCCATCAAACACTCCCAGGGCAGGTACAGCACGGGTTAGATACAGAGTGTGTGTGTTCAGTGTGCAGGGTGTTGGGCTGCGTGTCGGGTTTTGGGTTGTGTGCGGTGGTGGGTTGTGTGTGGGGTGTTGGGTTGTGTGGGGTGTTGGGTTGTGTGGGGTGTTGGGTTGTGTGGGGTGTTGGGTTGTGTGGGGTGTTGGGTTGTGTGTGGGGTGTTGGGTTGTGTGTGGGGTGTTGGGTTGTGTGGGGTGTTGGGTTGTGTGGGGTGTTGGGTTGTGTGGGGTGTTGGGCTGTGTGTGGGGTGTTGGGTTGTGTGGGGTGTTGGGTTGTGTGTGGGGTGTTGGGTTGTGTGTGGGGTGTTGGGTTGTGTGGGGTGTTGGGTTGTGTGGGGTGTTGGGTTGTGTGGGGTGTTGGGCTGTGTGTGGGGTGTTGGGTTGTGTGGGGTGTTGGGTTGTGTGTGGGGTGTTGGGTTGTGTGTGGGGTGTTGGGTTGTGTGTCGGGTGTTGGGTTGTGTGTGGGGTGTTGGGTTGTGTGGGGTGTTGGGTTGTGTGGGGTGTTGGGTTGTGTGGGGTGTTGGGTTGTGTGGGGTGTTGGGTTGTGTGTGGGGTGTTGGGTTGTGTGGGGTGTTGGGTTGTGTGTGGGGTGTTGGGTTGTGTAGGGTGTTGGGTTGTGTGGGGTGTTGGGTTGTGTGTGGGGTGGTGGGTTGTGTGTGGGGTGTTGGGTTGTGTGTGGGGTGTTGGGTTGTGTGGGGTGTTGGGTTGTGTGGGGTGTTGGGTTGTGTGGGGTGTTGGGTTGTGTGTGGGGTGTTGGGTTGTGTGGGGTGTTGGGTTGTGTGTGGGGTGTTGGGATGTGTGGGGTGTTGGGTTGTGTGTGGGGTGTTGGGTTGTGTGTGGGGTGTTGGGTTGTGTGGGGTGTTGGGTTGTGTGGGGTGTTGGGTTGTGTGTGGGGTGTTGGGTTGTGTGGGGTGTTGGGTTGTGTGTGGGGTGTTGGGATGTGTGGGGTGTTGGGTTGTGTGTGGGGTGTTGGGTTGTGTGGGGTGTTGGGTTGTGTGTGGGGTGTTGGGTTGTGTGGGGTGTTGGGTTGTGTGGGGTGTTGGATTGTGTGTGGGGTGTTGGGTTGTGTGGGGTGTTGGGTTGTGTGTGGGGTGTTGGGTTGTGTGTGGGGTGTTGGGTTGTGTGGGGTGTTGGGTTGTGTGGGGTGTTGGGTTGTGTGTGGGGTGTTGGGTTGTGTGGGGTGTTGGGTTGTATGGGGTGTTGGGTTGTGTGGGGTGTTGGGTTGTGTGGGGTGTTGGGTTGTGTGTGGGGTGTTGGGTTGTGTGGGGTGTTGGGCTGTGTGTGGGGTGTTGGGTTGTGTGTGGGGTGTTGGGTTGTGTGGGGTGTTGGGTTGTATGGGGTGTTGGGTTGTGTGGGGTGTTGGGTTGTGTGGGGTGTTGGGTTGTGTGTGGGGTGTTGGGTTGTGTGGGGTGTTGGGTTGTGTGGGGTGTTGGGTTGTGTGGGGTGTTGGGTTGTGTGTGGGGTGTTGGGTTGTGTGGGGTGTTGGGTTGTGTGTGGGGTGTTGGGTTGTGTGTGCGGTGTTGGGTTGTGTGTGGGGTGTTGGGTTGTGTGTGGGGTGTTGGGTTGTGTGTGCGGTGTTGGGTTGTGTGTGGGGTGTTGGGTTGTGTGGGGTGTTGGGTTGTGTGTGCGGTGTTGGGTTGTGTGTGGGGTGTTGGGTTGTGTGTGGGGTGTTGGGTTGTGTGTGCGGTGTTGGGTTGTGTGGGGTGTTGGGTTGTATGGGGTGTTGGGTTGTGTGGGGTGTTGGGTTGTGTGGGGTGTTGGGTTGTGTGTGGGGTGTTGGGTTGTGTGGGGTGTTGGGTTGTGTGGGGTGTTGGGTTGTGTGGGGTGTTGGGTTGTGTGGGGTGTTGGGTTGTGTGGGGTGTTGGGTTGTGTGTGGGGTGTTGGGTTGTGTGGGGTGTTGGGTTGTGTGTGGGGTGTTGGGTTGTGTGGGGTGTTGGGTTGTGTGGGGTGTTGGGTTGTGTGGGGTGTTGGGTTGTGTGTGCGGTGTTTAGTTTAGTGTCTGGCCTGTTCTCGGCCCTGGTTTCTCTGCCGTGTTGTGCTGAATGATGGAGGTCACTCAGTGACTCTGTGTTTTGCAGAGAGGGCGGACTCGATCTACGGGTACAGACTGGATCTCACCATGGAATTTTACCAATCTTTAAAGCAGTTATATATCAGCAGGAGTAATTGTGACATGAACATCTCAGTGACAACCCTTGAAAATAGCCAAGAGGAGATGACATTGTGTGTGCACAGACTGATCCTGTCCATGCACACGGACGGGAACCTGCTCAGTACCAGTCAGGGCACCACGTTCCGCATGGTCGTCTCGGAGGACTGCGTGCAGTTTGTCGATGACTTCATCAGGTAAGTCCCTGGCCCAGAGTAACATCTGTCAATTACCCAGACATCACCCAACCACAGGGCAACATCTGTAAATAACCTGCTCACCCAGCACACTGTAACATCTGTGAATAACCTGCTCACCCAGCACCCTGTAACATCTGTAAATAACCAGCTCACCTAGCACCCTGTAACATCTGTAAATAACCTGCTCACCCAGCACCCTGTAACATCTGTAAATAACCTGCTCACCCAGCACCCTGTAACATCTGTAAATAACCTGCTCACCTAGCACCCTGTAACATCTGTAAATAACCTGCTCACCCAGCACCCTGTAACATCTGTAAATAACCAGCTCACCCAGCACACTGTAACATCTGTAAATAACCAGCTCACCTAGCACCCTGTAACATCTGTAAATAACCAGCTCACCCAGCACACTGTAACATCTGTAAATAACCAGCTCACCTAGCACCCTGTAACATCTGTAAATAACCTGCTCACCCAGCACCCTGTAACATCTGTAAATAACCAGCTCACCTAGCACCCTGTAACATCTGTAAACAACCTGCTCACCCAGCACCCTGTAACATCTGTAAATAACCTGCTCACCCAGCACCCTGTAACATCTGTAAATAACCTGCTCACCCAGCACCCTGTAACATCTGTAAATAACCTGCTCACCTAGCACCCTGTAACATCTGTAAGTAACCTGCTCACCCAGCACCCTGTAACATCTGTAAATAACCAGCTCACCCAGCACACTGTAACATCTGTAAATAACCAGCTCACCTAGCACCCTGTAACATCTGTAAATAACCAGCTCACCCAGCACACTGTAACATCTGTAAATAACCAGCTCACCTAGCACCCTGTAACATCTGTAAATAACCTGCTCACCCAGCACCCTGTAACATCTGTAAATAACCAGCTCACCTAGCACCCTGTAACATCTGTAAATAACCTGCTCACCCAGCACACTGTAACATCTGTAAATAACCTGCTCACCCAGCACCCTGTAACATCTGTAAATAACCTTCTCACCCAGCACCCTGTAACATCTGTAAATAACCTGCTCACACAGCACCCTGTAACATCTGTAAATGACCCAGATCCCGCCCCAGTGGAAGATACACTGGGTGTGCCCTATCCTGGATTTTGATGACACCATCCCATTCCCCCCAGCCCCACACAATCTCCTGGGACAGATAAAAACATGGGAACAAACCTTTGGCCAAGTTGGTCGGTTCTGACGATGTGGATTGCACTGCCTGAAAGGGTGTCAGCAGATTCACACCTCACCTCAGCCTTGAAGAAGAATCGAATAAATCAAGGCCTGGCAGGACAGCTCAGACCCGTCGAATACACGGCCTGCACCACGTGGGAACTCCACGATGCTTCCCGTGTCCTGGACAACCACAGGTGCAGGAAGTTTCAGAGTGTAAAAGGCTTAGAGGGTACAAAATTCTTAACGTGCATCCAGGAGAGCTTTTTGAGCCAGCATGTAGAAAGTCCTACAAGAGAGGGGGCGGTACTGGACCTAATTCTAGGGAATGTGGCCGGCCAAGTGGAAGAAGTGCTCGTAGGTGAGCACTTTGGTGACAGTGACCATAATTCAGTGAGATTTAAGGTGGTCATGGAAAAGGACAGGGAGGGGCCGGAAATAAAGGTTCTAAATTGGGGGAAGGCCGATTTTAATAGGATAAGGCAGGATCTGGCCAAAATGGACTGGGATCAGCTGCTTGTAGGAAAATCCGCATCGGAGCAATGGGAGTCTTTCAGAAGGGAGATTGAGACCATACAATGGCAACATGTTCCCGTAAAGGTCAAGGGTGGTTCCAAGAACTCCAGGGAACCTTGGATGTCAGGGGATATACGAGAATGGATTAGGGAAAAAAGGAGGGCTTTTGGCAGATACAAAAGGCTAAAGACGGAGGAAGCCCCAGAGGAGTACAAAAAGTGCAGGGGGATACTTAAAAAAGGAAATTAGGAGATCAAGGAGGGGCCATGAAATAACACTGGCGAGCAAAATAAAGGAAAATCCTAAGATGTTTTATAAGTATATTAAGGGTAAGAGGATGACTAGGGAAAAAATAGGGCCCATTAGGGACAAAAATGGCAATCTGTGTGTGGAGCCGGCAGATGTAGGAGGGGTTCTAAATGAATTTTTTGCATCTGTTTTCACTCTGGAGAAGGACGATGTAGACATAGAAATACGGCAGGGGGACTGTGATATACTCGAACATATTAACATCGAGCGGGAGGAGGTATTGGCGGTTTTAGCAGGCCTAAAAATGGATAAATCCCCAGGCCCGGACGAAATGTATCCCAGGCTACTGTGTGAGGCAAATGAGGAGATTGCGGGGGCTCTGACACATATATTCAGAACCTCTCTGGCCACAGGGGATGTGCCAGAGGACTGGAGAACCGCTAATGTAGTACCATTATTCAAGAAGGGGAGTAGGGAAAAACCGGGGAACTACAGGCCAGTGAGCCTAACATCATAGAGTCATAGAGTCATAGAGTCATACAGCACGGATAGAGGCCCTTCGGCCCATCGTGTCCGCGCCGGCCATCAGCCCTGTCTACTCTAATCCCATATTCCAGCATTTGGTCCGTAGCCTTGTATGCTATGGCATTTCAAGTGCTCATCCAAATGCTTCTTGAATGTTGTGAGGGTTCCTGCCTCCACAACCCTTTCAGGCAGTGAGTTCCAGACTCCAACCACCCTCTGGGTGAAAAAGTTCTTTCTCAAATCCCCTCTAAACCTCCCGCCTTTTACCTTGAATCTACGTCCCCTTGTTATAGAACCCTCAACGAAGGGAAAAAGCTCCTTAGTATCCATCCTATCTGTGCCCCTCATAATTTTGTACACCTCAATCATGTCCCCCCTCAGCCTCCTCTGCTCCAAGGAAAACAAACCCAATCTTCCCAGTCTCTCTTCATAGCTGAAGCGCTCCAGCCCTGGTAACATCCTGGTGAATCTCCTCTGCACCCTCTCCAAAGCGATCACATCCTTCCTGTAGTGTGGCGACCAGAACTGCACACAGTACTCCAGCTGTGGCCTAACCAGTGTTTTATACAGCTCCATCATAACCTCCTTGCTCTTATATTCTATGCCTCGGCTAATAAAGGCAAGTATCCCATATGCCTTCTTTACCACCTTATCTACCTGTTCCGCCGCCTTCAGGGATCTGTGAACTTGCACACCAAGATCCCTCTGACCCTCTGTCTTGCCTAGGGTCCTCCCATTCATTGTGTATTCCCTTGCCTTGTTAGTCCCTCCAAAGTGCATCACCTCGCACTTTTCCGGGTTAAATTCCATTTGCCACTGTTCCGCCCATCTGACCAACCCATCTATATCGTCCTGCAGACTGAGGCTATCCTCCTCGCTATTTACCACCCTACCAATCTTTGTATCATCAGCGAACTTACTGATCATACCTTTTACATTCATATCCAAGTCATTAATGTAGACCACAAACAGCAAGGGACCCAGCACCGATCCCTGTGGTACCCCACTGGCCACAGGCTTCCAGTCACAAAAACAACCTTCGACCATCACCCTCTGCCTTCTGCCACTAAGCCAGTTTTGTATCCAAAGTGCCAAGGCACCCTGGATTCCATGGGCTCGTACCTTCTTGACCAGTCTCCTGTGGGGGACTTTATCGAAGGCCTTACTGAAATCCATGTATACCACATCCACTGCGTTACCCTCATCCACACGCCTAGTCACCCCCTCAAAAAATTCAATCAAATTAGTCAGACATGATCTTCCCTTGACAAAGCCATGTTGACTATCCCTGATTAATCCTTGCTTCTCCAAGTGGAGACTAATTTTGTCCTTCAGAATTTTTTCCAATAATTTTCCTACCACTGATGTTAGGCTCACTGGCCTGTAGTTCCCCGGTTTTTCCCTACTCCCCTTCTTGAATAATGGTACTACATTAGCGGTTCTCCAGTCCTCTGGCACATCCCCTGTGGCCAGAGAGGTTCTGAATATATGTGTCAGAGCCCCCGCAATCTCCTCCTTTGCCTCACACAGTAGCCTGGGATACATTTCGTCCGGGCCTGGGGATTTATCCATTTTTAGGCCTGCTAAAACCGCCAATACCTCCTCCTGCTCGATGTTAATATGTTCGAGTATATCACAGTCCCCCTGCCGTATTTCTATGTCTACATCGTCCTTCTCCATAGTGAAAACAGATGCAAAAAATTCATTTAGAACCCCTCCTACATCTGCCGGCTCCACACACAGATTGCCATTTTTGTCCCTAATGGGCCCTATTTTTTCCCTAGTCATCCTCTTACCCTTAATATACTTATAAAACATCTTAGGATTTTCCTTTATTTTGCTCGCCAGTGTTATTTCATGGCCCCTCCTTGATCTCCTAATTTCTTTTTTAAGTATCCCCCTGCACTTTTTGTACTCCTCTCGGGCTTCCTCCGTCTTTAGCCTTTTGTATCTGCCAAAAGCCCTCCTTTTTTTCCTAATCCATTCTCGTATATCCCCTGACATCGAAGGTTCCCTGGAGTTCTTGGAACCACCCTTGACCTTTACGGGAACATGTTGCCATTGTATGGTCTCAATCTCCCTTCTGAAAGACTCCCATTGCTCCGATGCGGATTTTCCTACAAGCAGCTGATCCCAGTCCAATTATTGGAAAAAATTCTGAAGGACAAAATTAGTCTCCACTTGGAGAAGCAAGGATTAATCAGGGATAGTCAACATGGCTTTGTCAAGGGAAGATCATGTCTGACTAATTTGATTGAATTTTTTGAGGGGGTGACTAGGCGTGTGGATGAGGGTAACGCAGTGGATGTGGTATACATGGATTTCAGTAAGGCCTTCGATAAAGTCCCGCACAGGAGACTGGTCAAGAAGGTACGAGCCCATGGAATCCAGGGTGCCTTGGCACTTTGGATACAAAATTGGCTTAGTGGCAGAAGGCAGAGGGTGATGGTCGAAGATTGTTTTTGTGACTGGAAGCCTGTGGCCAGTGGGGTACCACAGGGATCGGTGCTGGGTCCCTTGCTGTTTGTGGTCTACATTAACGACTTGGATATGAATGTAAAAGGTATGATCAGTAAGCTCGCTGATGATACAAAAATTGGTAGGGTGGTAAATAGTGAGGAGGATAGCCTCAGTCTGCAGGACGATATAGATGGGTTGGTCAGATGGGCGGAACAGTGGCAAATGGAATTTAACCCGGAAAAGTGCGAGGTGATGCACTTTGGAGGGACTAACAAGGCAAGGGAATACACAATGAATGGGAGGACCCTAGGCAAGACAGAGGGTCAGAGGGATCTCGGTGTGCAAGTTCACAGATCCCTGAAGGTGGCGGAACAGGTAGATAAGGTGGTAAAGAAGGCATATGGGATACTTGCCTTTATTAGCCGAGGCATAGAATATAAGAGCAAGGAGGTTATGATGGAGCTGTATAAACCACTGGTTAGGCCACAGCTGGAGTACTGTGTGCAGTTCTGGTCGCCACACTACAGGAAGGATGTGATCGCTTTGGAGAGGGTGCAGAGGAGATTCACCAGGATGTTACCAGGGCTGGAGCGCTTCAGCTATGAAGAGAGACTGGGAAGATTGGGTTTGTTTTCCTTGGAGCAGAGGAGGCTGAGGGGGGACATGATTGAGGTGTACAAAATTATGAGGGGCACAGATAGGATGGATACTAAGGAGCTTTTTCCCTTCGTTGAGGGTTCTATAACAAGGGGACATAGATTCAAGGTAAAAGGCGGGAGGTTTAGAGGGGATTTGAGAAAGAACTTTTTCACCCAGAGGGTGGTTGGAGTCTGGAACTCACTGTCTGAAAGGGTTGTGGAGGCAGGAACCCTCACAACATTCAAGAAGCATTTGGATGAGCACTTGAAATGCCATAGCATACAAGGCTATGGACCAAATGCTGGAATATGGGATTAGAGTAGACAGGGCTTGATGGCCGGTGCGGACACGATGGGCCGAAGGGCCTCTATCCGTGCTGTATGACTCTATGACTCTATGACTCTAAGTGTCAGCAGCTGGAGGAGCTCGAGCTCCGGGTCTCGGACCTTGAGCAACAGCTGGCGTCAGTGCGGTGTATCCGCGAGGCTGAGAGTTTCGTGGACAGCACGTCTCAGGAGGTGGTGACCCCGCAGATTAAGAGACTGCAGGCAGAGAGGGACTGGGTGACCGCCAGGCAGATAAGGAGGACCAGGCAGGTAGTTCAGGAATCCCCCGAGTGCATCTCACTCTCCAACCAGTGTTCAGTTCTGGGGAGTGCAGCCAGAGACAAGTCCACAGCACCATGGGTGGCTCAGCTGTACAGCAGGGTGAGGAGAAAGGTCAGGAGAGGGATAGTGATCGGGGATTCTATAGTTAGGGGAACAGACAGGCGTTTCTGCGGCTGCAGACGTGACTCCAGGATGGTATGTTGCCTCCCTGGTGCTAGGGTCAAGGATGTCACTGAGCGGCTGCAGAACATTCTGGAGGGGGAGGGTGAACAGGCAGAGGTCGTGGTCCATATCGGTACCAACAACAGGTAGAAAGAGGGATGAGGTCCTGCAGGCAGATTTTAAGGAGTTAGGAAAGAGATTAAGAAGCAGGACCTCAAAGGTAGTAATCTCCGGATTACTCCCAGTGCCACGCGCTAATGAGTGTAGAAATAGGAGGATAGAGCAGATGAATGTGTGGCTGGAGAGATGGTGCAGGAGGGAGGGGCTTTAGATTCCTGGGGCATTGGGACCGGTTCTGGGAGAGCTGGGACCTGTACAGGTCGGACAGGTTAGACCTCAATGGAGCTGGGACCAATATCCTCGCGGGGAGTTCGCCAGTGCTGTCGGGGGGGGTTTAAACTAATTTGACAGGGGGATGGGCACCAGGATGTAGCATCGGAAAGGAGCGGGGGAGAAAGATAGCACTAGAGTATAAAATAGTACAGTATTAGGTGGGATCAGACTAAGAGAGAGTACAAGAAAGTTTTACACTGGTTCACAGTGCATGTGTGTAAACGCACGAAGTGTGGTAAACAAGGTTGGTGAGCTGCAGACACAAATAATCACACGGGAATTCGATGTCATGGCGATAACAGAGACCTGGCTCAAAAAAGGGCAGGATTGGGGTCGAAATATTCCTGGATACAAGGTGTTCAGGAAAGATAGGGAAGGAAAGAAAGGAGGGGGAGTGGCAGTATTGATTGAGGAGAATATTGCAGTGCTGGAGAGAGAGGATGTCCTGGAGGGGTCAAGGACAGAATCTATTTGGTTCGAGTTAAGAAACAATAGAGGTGCCATTACACTACTGGGTGTATTCTATAGACCACCAACTAGTGGGAAGGGGATAGAGGAACAAATTTACAGGGAAATTACAGAGAGGTGCAAAAGCCAGAGAGGAGAGATAACTGGGGGACTTCAACTATCCTAATACAGACTGGGATAGTAATAATATAAGGGGCAAAGAGGGGGAGGAATTTTTGAAATGTGTTCAGGAGAACTTTCTTGACCAGTACGTTTCCGGCCCAACGAGGAAGGAGGCATTGCTGGATCTGGTTCTGGAGAATGAGACGGGCCAAGTGGAGCAAGTGTCAGTGGGGGAGCATTTAGGGAACAGCGATCTTAGTATCATAAGGTTTAGAATAGATATGGAAAAGGACACGGACCACTCTAAAGTAAAAATACTCAATTGGAGGAGGTCCAATTTCAGTGGGATGAAAACAGATCTGACCCGGGGAAACTGGAATCAAAGATTGTCGGACAAAACTGTAATTGAACAGTGGGCGGCCTTTAAAGAGGAGATGGTTCGGGTACAGTCTAGGGACATTCCCACGAGGGGGAAAGGAGGGCAACTAAAGCCAGAGCTCCCTGGATGACGAAAGAGATAGAGAGTAAGATGAAACAGAAAAAAGGGGCGTATGACAGATGTCAGGTTGATAACACAAGTGAGAACCAGGCAGAATATAGAAAGTTCAGAGGGGAAGTGAAAAAGGAAATAAGAGGGACAAAGAGAGAGTATGAGAATAGACTGGTGGCCAACATAAAAGGGAATCCAAAAGTCTTCTGCAGACATGTAAACAGTAAACGGGTAGTAAGAGGAGGGGTGGGGCCGATTAGGGACCATAAAGGAGATCTACTCATGGAGGCAGAGGGCATGGCCGAGGTACTAAATGAGTACTTTGCATCTGTCTTTACCAAGGAAGAAGATGCTACCAGAGTCTCAGCAAAGGAAGATATAGTTGAGATACTGGATGGGGTAAAAATTGATGAAGAGGAGGTACTAGAAAGGCTGGCTGTACTTAAAGTAGATAAGTCACCCGGTCTGGATGGGATATATCCAAGGTTTCTGAGGGAAGTAAGGGTGGAAATTGCGGAGGTACTGGCCATAATCTTCCAAACATCCGTAGATACGGGGGTGGTGCCAGAGGGCTGGAGAATTGCAAATGTTACACCCTTGTTCAAAAAAGGGTGTAAGGATAAACCCAGCAACTACAGGCCACTCAGTTTAACCTCAGTGGTGGGGAAACTTTTAGAAACAATAATCCAGGACAGAATTAACAGTCACTTGGACGAGTGTGGATTGATTAGGGAAAGCCAGCACGGATTTGTTAAAGGCAAATTGTGTTTAATTAACCTGATAGAGTTTTTGATGAGGTAACAGAGAGGGTCGATGAGGGCAATGCGGTGGATGTGATGCATTTGGACTTTCAAAAGGTGTTTGATAAAGTGCCACATGGTCGGCTTATCATCAAGATTGAAGCCCATGCAATAAAGATGGCAGTAGCAACATGGATACGAAATTGGCTAAGGGACAGGAAACAGAGAGTAGTGGTGACCGGTTGTTTTTCGGACTGGAGGGAGTGTACAGTGGTGTTCCCCAGGGGTCGGTGCTGGGACCACTGCTTTTCTTGATATATATTAATGACTTGGACTTGGGTGTACAGGGCACAATTTCAAAATTTGCAGATGACACAAAACTTGGAAGTGCAGTGAACAGTGAGGAGGATAGTGATAGACTTCAGGAGGATATAGACAGGCTGTATAAGAACTTTTTCCTTTCAAGTACTTATCCAGTTCCCTTTTGAAGGCCATGATTGAATCTGCCTCCACCACCCCCTCGGGCAGTGCATTCCAGATCCTAACCACTCGCTGTGTAAAAAAGTTTTTCCTCATGTCACCTTTGATTCTTTTGCCAATCACCTTAAATCTATGTCCTCTGGTCCTTGACCCTTCCACCAATGGGAACAGTTTCTCTCTATCTACTCTGTCCAGACCCTTCATGATTTTGAATACCTCGATCAAATCTCCTCACAACTGTCTCTGTTCTAAGGAGAACAACCCCAGCTTCTCCAGTCTATCCACGGAACTAAAGTCCCTCATCCCTGGAATCATTCCAGTAAATCTCTTCTGCACCCTCTTCACATCTTTCCTGAAGTGCGGTGCCCAGAACTGGACACAATACTCCAGTTGTGGCCGAACCAGTGTTTTATAAAGGTTCATCATGACTTCCATACTTTTGTACTCTATGTCTCTATTTATAAAGCCCAGGATGCCATATGCTTTTTTAACCACTTTCTCAACCTGCCCTGCCACCTTCAATGATTTGTGTACATATACCCCCAGATCTCTCTGTTCCTGCACCCCTTTTAGAGTTGTGCCCTCTAGTTTATATTGCCATATTATTATATGTAGTTTCCAGTGCCCGGCCCAGTGGTCGAGGACGTTTCCAGTGCATGGTCCAGTGATTGAGGACGTTTCCAGTGCCCGGTCCAGTGATCGGGGACGTTTCCAGTGCCCGGTCCAGCGATCGAGGACGTTTCCAGTGCCCGGTCCAGTGATCAGGGACGTTTCCAGTGCCCGGCCCAGTGGTCGAGGGCGTTTCCAGTGCCCGGTCCAGTGATCAGGGACGTTTCCAGTGCCCGGTCCAGCGATCGGGGACATTTCCAGTGCCCGGTCCAGTGGTCGAGGACGTTTCCAGTGCCCGGTCCAGTGATTGAGGACGTTTCCAGTGCATGGTCCAGTGGTCGAGGATGTTTCCAGTGCCCGGTCCAGTGGTCGAGGACGTTTCCAGTGCCCGGTCCAGTGATTGAGGACGTTTCCAGTGCATGGTCCAGTGGTCGAGGATGTTTCCAGTGCCCGGTCCAGTGGTCGAGTACGTTTCCAGTGCCCGGTCCAGTGATTGAGGACGTTTCCAGTGCATGGTCCAGTGGTCGAGGATGTTTCCAGTGCCCGGTCCAGTGGTCGAGGACGTTTCCAGTGCCCGGTCCAGTGATTGAGGACGTTTCCAGTGCATGGTCCAGTGGTCGAGGATGTTTCCAGTGCCCGGTCCAGTGGTCGAGGACGTTTCCAGTGCCCGGTCCAGTGATTGAGGACGTTTCCAGTGCATGGTCCAGTGGTCGAGGATGTTTCCAGTGCCCGGTCCAGTGGTCGAGGATGTTTCCAGTGCCCGGTCCAGTGGTCGAGGATGTTTCCAGTGCCCGGTCCAGTGATTGAGGACGTTTCCAGTGCATGGTCCAGTGATTGAGGACGTTTCCAGTGCCCGGTCCAGTGATTGAGGACGTTTCCAGTGCCCGGTCCAGTGGTCTAGGACGTTTCCAGTGCCCGGTCCAGTGATTGAGGACGTTTCCAGTGCCCGGTCCAGTGGTCGAGGATGTTTCCAGTGCCCGGTCCAGTGATCAGGGACGTTTCCAGTGCCCGGTCCAGTGATCAGGGACGTTTCCAGTGCCCGGTCCAGTGGTCGAGGATGTTTCCAGTGCCCGGTCCAGTGGTCGAGGACGTTTCCAGTGCCCGGTCCAGTGATTGAGGATGTTTCCAGTGCCTGGTCCAGTGGTCGAGGATGTTTCCAGTGCCCGGTCCAGTGATTGAGGACGTTTCCAGTGCCCGGTCCAGTGATTGAGGACGTTTCCAGTGCATGGCCCAGTGGTCGAGGACGTTTCCAGTGCCCGGTCCAGTGGTCGAGGACGTTTCCAGTGCCCGGTCCAGTGGTCGAGGATGTTTCCAGTGCCCGGTCCAGTGGTCGAGGGCGTTTCCAGTGCCCGGTCCAGTGATCGGGGACGTTTCCAGTGCCTGGTCCAGGTCTCTGTGCAGACATGCAGTTCCTCCAAGATAAACCAATGTTTGGGTTTTAAAGTCACAACAAGCCATCGTGCCTTCACTGTTAACTTTCTGTTTGAGCCGTGTAGCTTTGGGCTTGTGTTTTGGTTTCAATTGATACTAGCTCAATTGCTAAATTTAAATGTGAGATAGATAGCTTTTTGGCAACCAAAGGTACTAAGGGATATGGGCCAAAGGCAGGTATATGGAGTTAGATCACAGATCAGCCATGATCTTATCAAATGGCGGAGCAGGCACGAGGGGCTGAATGGCCGACTCCTGTTCCTATGTTCCTATGTTCCTAGGAATAGCAAACACATTCCTATGTTCCTATGTTCACTCATTTCTTGTCGCAGCTCCATGAAGATGAAAATTGGGAGAGGAGATCTGAATGACATCACCTCCGTCTCTTAATCTCACTGTTCTTTTTCCTTCAGGTATTTTTACACCAAGAAAATATACATCAAGTTGTCATCAGCCAAATGCTTTCACAACATGGCTTCTGATTACGGGGTGACTGCGATTCGTGATCAATGTGATAAACTCTTCTACAAACTGCTCCCACAAGATCCCTCCTTCAAACACCAGCTCGAGCTCTATAACTATGCTGAGGCTGTGGAAGACCCGGTGCTGAAAGAGATTTGCTTGGAGTATTTTGCCTGGAATGGTGAATGGTTCAGTAAGACCCCAGTGTGGTATGAGCTAACAGCTGAGGAACTGGACACCCTGCTCCAGAGATCAGACATGGTCATTGAGAATGAATTCACCCTGTACAGAGCTGTGGAGTCTTGGATCATCCAGAACGAAAGGACTGAGGTGGTCGATATCTTAATCGGGAGGATTAGGTTCCAAATGATGTCCCCGGAAGAACTGATCTCCATCCCATTTAACTCGACCCTCTATGACCAGTTTGAGAATATCTTCACCCAGAGGCTCCTGGAAGCCTTCGAGTTCCATGCAGTGCCTGTGGAAAGGCTGAAATATTACAGGAATATTTCAGACCCGAGCTTCCATCCTCGAATCTACACCTCGTCTGACTGGAGCACCCAGCTCCAAATCACTTTGGCTGGTCAGAATCCTGGCCGTGGGAGCTCTGCTTCTACACGCAGTGGTTTTTATGGAGGTAAATACACCTATGGGGGCTACGGAGAGCGGTACTATGGTGGTTATAACCCGTATCGTTCATCACCAAGCTCCTTTTTCCAGACCTCCAAACACATAAGCCAACTGTACAGATCCACCAAACTCTCCTGGTCAGCTTATTACCACAGCAATGCCCAGCGTTGTAGGAACAGTAATGTTATCTGCCCCTACGACACATACCCAGTGGCAGCCCTGTCTACCGCGTCCTACAGTCGCCAACACTCCATCACATATCACAACAGGATCCTCCTGCTCTGTAACAACACGTACGTGTCCTATGTTCAGGAGATGAAGAATTCCACCGCCGTCCTTGCCACCCTCAACACTTCCAGGCTCTTTTCCTTTGGTTGTGAGAGTGGAATTTCGTCCCTGAGGTTTGTGGTCAGGCCTTTCTATACCTGATTCACTCGATTCTCCCGCTCCTGCGCATCGAACACTCGCACAGTGGAAAAGTTTGTCTTTGGGCAATAGTGTAAAACAAGCAATATTAGAACAGCTCCCAGCAATATCACCCACTTCACACCACCCAAAGGCAAAATCCCCCCACTGGGTCAAATATACACAGCGATGGTGAGACAATCCCAAGTGTGTATCTAATTTACACAGTGATGGTGCGACAATCCCTAGTGTGTATCTAATTTACACAGTGATGGTGCGACAATCCCTAGTGTGTATCTAATTTACACAGTGATGGTGAGACAATTCCAAGTGTGTATCTAATTTACACAGTGATGGTGCGACAATCCCTCGTGTGTATCTAATTTACACAGTGATGGTGCGACAATCCCTAGTGTGTATCTAATTTACACAGTGATGGTGAGACAATCCCTCGTGTGTATCTAATTTACACAGTGATGGTGAGACAATCCCTAGTGTGTATCTAATTTACACAGTGATGGTGAGACAATTCCTAGTGTGTATCTAATTTACACAGTGATGGTGAGACAATCCCTCGTGTGTATCTAATTCACACAGCGATGGTGAGACAATCCCTAGTGTGTATCTAATTTACACAGTGATGGTGAGACAATCCCTAGTGTGTATCTAATTTACACAGTGATGGTGCGACAATCCCTAGTGTGTATCTAATTTACACAGTGATGGTGAGACAATCCCTAGTGTGTATCTAATTTACACAGCGATGGTGAGACAATCCCCAGTGTGTATCTAATTTACACAGTGATGGTGAGACAATTCCTAGTGTGTATCTAATTTACACAGTGATGGTGAGACAATCCCCAGTGTGCATCTAATTTACACAGTGATAGTGAGACAATGCCTAGTGTGTATCTAATTTACACAGCGATGGTGAGGCGATCCCCAGCGTGTATCTAATTTACACAGTGATGGTGAGACAATCCCAAGTGTGTATCTAATTTACACGGTGATGGTGAGACAATCCCGAGTGTGTATCTAATTTACACAGTGATCATAGAATCATAGAAGTTTACAACATGGAAACAGGCCCTTCGGCCCAACATGTCCATGTCGCCCAGTTTATACCACTAAGCTAGTCCCAATTTCCTGCACTTGGCCCATATCCCTCTATACCCATCTTACCCATGTAACTGTCCAAATGCTTTTTAAAAGACAAAATTGTACCCGCCTCTACTACTGCCTCTGGCAGCTCGTTCCAGACACTCACCACCCTTTGAGTGAAAAAATTGCCCCTCTGGACCCTTTTGTATCTCTCCCCTCTCACCTTAAATCTATGCCCCCTCGTTATAGACTCCCCTACCTTTGGGAAAAGAATTTGACTATCTACCTTATCTATGCCCCTCATTATTTTATAGACTTCTATAAGATCACCCCTAAACCTCCTACTCTCCAGGGAAAAAAGTCTCAGTCTATCCAACCTCTCCCTGTAAGTCAAACCATCAAGTCCCGGTAGCATCCTAGTAAATCTTTTCTGCACTCTTTCTAGTTTAATAATATCCTTTCTATAATAGGGTGACCAGAACTGTACACAGTATTCCAAGTGTGGCCTTCCTAATGTCTTGTACAACTTCAACAAGACATCCCAACTCCTGTATTCAATGTTCTGACCAATGAAACCAAGCATGCCGAATGCCTTCTTCACCACCCTATCCACCTATGACTCCACTTTCAAGGAGCTATGAACCTGTACTCCTAGATCTCTTTGTTCTATAACTCTCCCCAACGCCCTACCATTAACGGAGTAGGTCCTGGCCCGATTCGATCTACCAAAATGCATCACCTCACATTTATCTAAATTAAACTCCATCTGCCATTCATCGGCCCACTGGCCCAATTTATCAAGATCCCGTTGCAATCCTAGATAACCTTCTTCACTGTCCACAATGCCACCAATCTTGGTGTCATCTGCAAACTTACTAACCATGCCTCCTAAATTCTCATCCAAATCATTAATATAAATAACAAATAACAGCGGACCCAGCACCGAACCCTGAGGCACACCGCTGGACACAGGCATCCAGTTTGAAAAACAACCCTCTACAACCACCATCTGTCTTCTGTCGTCAATCCAATTTTGTGATGGTGAGACAATGCCGAGTGTGTATCTAATTTACACAGTGATGGTGAGACAATCCCTAGTGTGTATCTAATTTACACAGTGATGGTGAGACAATCACGAGTGTGTATCTAATTTACACAGTGATGGTGAGACAATCCCTAGTGTGTATCTAATTTACACAGCGATGGTTAGACAATCCCTCGTGTGTATCTAATTTACACAGCGATGGTGAGACAATCACGAGTGTGTATCTAATTTACACAGTGATGGTGAGACAATCCCTAGTGTGTATCTAATTTACACAATGATGGTGAGACAATGCCTAGTGTGTATCTAATTTACACAGTGATGGTGAGACAATCCCTAGTGTGTTTCTAATTTACACAGTGATGGTGAGACAATCCCTAGTGTGTATCTAATTTACACAGCGATGGTGAGACAATCCCGAGTGTGTTTCTAATTTACACAGTGATGGTGAGACAATCCCTAGTGTGTATCTAATTTACACAGCGATGGTGAGACAATCCCCAGTGTGTATCTAATTTAAACAGTGATGGTGAGACAATCCCCAGTGTGTATCTAATTTACACAGTGATGGTGAGACAATGCCTAGTGTCTATCTAATTTACACAGTGATGGTGAGACAATCCCGATTGTCTATCTAATTTACACAGCGATGGTGAGACAATAGCTAGTGTGTATTTAATTTACACAGTGATGGTGAGACAATGCCTAGTGTGTATCTAATTTACACAGTGATGGTGAGACAATCCCTAGTGTGTATCTAATTTACACAGCGATGGTAAGACAATCCCTAGTGTGTATCTAATTTACACAGTGATGGTGAGACAATCCCTAGTGTGTATCTAATTTACACAGTGATGGTGAGACAATCCCTAGTGTGTATCTAATTTACACAGCGATGGTAAGACGATCCCTAGTGTGTATCTTATTGACACAGCGATGGTGAGACAATGCCTAGTGTGTATCTAATTTACACAGTGATGGTGAGACAATCCCCAGTGTGTATTTAATTTACACAGTGATGGTGAGACAATCCCGAGTGTGTATCTAATTTTCACAGTGATGATGAGACAATCCCTAGTGTGCATCTAATTTACACAGCAATGGTGAGATAATCCCTAGTGTGTATCTAATTTACACAGTGATGGTGAGACAATCCCCAGTGTGTATCTAATTTACACAGTGATGGTGAGACAATCCCTAGCGTGTATCTCATTTACACAGCGATGGTGAGACAATCCCTAGTGTGTATCTAATTTACACAGCGATGGTGAGACAATCCCCAGTGTGTATCTAATTTACACAGTGATGGTGAGACAATCCCTAGTGTGTATCTAATTTACACAGTGATGGTGAGACAATCCCCAGTGTGTATCTAATTTACACAGTGATGGTGAGACAATTCCTAGTGTGTATCTAATTTACACAGTGATGGTGAGACATTCCCGAGTGTGTATCTAATTTACACAGCGATGGTGAGACAATAGCTAGTGTGTATTTAATTTGCACAGCGATGGTGAGACAATGCCTAGTGTTTACTTAATTTACACAGCGATGGTGAGACAATCCCTAGTGTGTATCTAATTTACGCAGTGATGGTGAGACAATCCCTAGTGTGTATCTAATTTACACAGCGATGGTGAGACTATCCCTAGTGTGTATCTTATTGACACAGCGATGGTGAGACAATGCCTAGTGTGTATCTAATTTACACAGTGATGGTGAGACAATCCCTAGTGTGTATCTAATTTACACAGTGATGGTGAGACAATCCCGAGTGCGTATCTAGTTTACACAGTGATGGTGAGACAATCCCTAGTGTGTATTTAATTTACACAGCGATGGTGAGATAATCCCTAGTGTGTATCTAATTTACACAGTGATGGTGAGATAATCCCCAGTGGGTATCTAATTTACACAGCGATGGTGAGACAATCCCTTGTGTGTATTTAATTTACACAGTGATGGTGAGACAATCCCTAGTGTGTATCTAATTTACACAGCGATGGTGAGACAATCCCCAGTGTGTATCTAATTTACACAGTGATGGTGAGACAATCCCCAGTGTGTATCTAATTTACACAGTGATGGTGAGACAATGCCTAGTGTGTATCTAATTAACACAGTGATGGTGAGACAATCCCTAGTGTGTATCTAATTTACACAGTGATGGTGAGACAATGCCTAGTGTGTATCTAATTAACACAGTGATGGTGAGACAATCCCTAGCGTGTATCTCATTTACACAGTGATGGTGAGACAATCCCGAGTGTGTATCTAATTTACACAGCGATGGTGAGACAATAGCTAGTGTGTATTTAATTTGCACAGCGATGGTGAGACAATGCCTAGTGTGTACTTAATTTACACAGCAACGGTGAGACAATGCCTAGTGTGTATCTAATTTACGCAGTGATGGTGAGACAATCCCGAGTGTGTATCTAATTTACACAGCGATGGTGAGACTATCCCTAGTGTGTATCTTATTGACACAGCGATGGTGAGACAATCCCTAGTGTGTATCTAATTTACACAGTGATGGTGAGACAATCCCTCGTGTGTATCTAATTTACACAGTGATGGTGAGACAATCCCTCGAGTGTATCTAATTTACACAGCGATGGTGAGACAATGCCTAGTGTGTACTTAATTTACACAGTGATGGTGAGACTCACCCGGTCTGGCCAAAATGTGACTCCAGACCCACAGCAATGTGGTTGATTCTTAATTGCCCTCTGAAATGGCCTAGCAAGACACTCAGTGGTAAAATCTCACGAAATAAAGTCACAATAAGAATAAAACCAGACGGACCACCCGGCATCGGACCACTCGGCACCGGACAGGACAAAGGCAAAACACCAAGCCCAGTCGACCCTGCAAGGTCCTCCTTACTAACATCTGGGAACTTGTGCCAAAATTGGGAGAGCTGTCCCACAGACTAGTCAAGCAACAGCCTGACATAGCCATACTCACACAATCATACCTTTCAGCCAACGTCCCAGACACTTCCATCACCCTCCCTGGGTATGTCCTGTCCCACCCGCAGGACAGACCCACCAGAGGTGGTGGTACAGTGATATACAGTCAGGAGGGAGTGGCCCTGGGAGTCCTCAACATTGACCCCGGACCCCATGAAATCTCATGACATCAGGTCAAACATGGGCAAGGAAACCTCCTGCTGATTACCACCTACCGTCCTCCCTCAGCTGATGAATCAGTCCTCCTCCATGTTGAGCACCACTTGGTGGAAGCACTGAGGGTAGCAAGGGCACAGAATGTACTCTGGGTGGGGGACTTCAATGTCCATCACCAAGAGTGGCTCGGTAGCACCACTACTGACCGAGCTGGCCGAGTCCTGAAGGACACAGCTGCCAGACTGGGCCTGCGGCAGGTGGTGAGTGAACTAACACGAGGGAAAAACCTACTTGACCTCGTTCTCACCAATCTACCTGTCGCAGATGCATCTGTCCATGACAGTATTGGTAGGAGTGACCACCGCACAGTCCTCGTGGAGATGAAGTCCCGTCTTCGCACTGAGGACACCATCCAACGTGTTGTGTGGCACTACCACCGTGCTAAATGGGATAGATTTAGAACAGATCTAGCAGCTCAAAACTGGGCATCCATGAGGCGCTGTGGGCCATCAGCAGCAGCAGAATTGTATTCCAGCATAATCTGTAACCTCATGGCCCGGCATATTCCTCACTCCACCATTACCAACAAGCCAGGGGATCAACCCTGGTTCAATGAGGAGTGTAGAAGAGCATGCCAGGAGCAGCACCAAGCATACCAAAAAATGAGGTGCCAACCTGGTGAAGCTACAACTCAGGACTGCATGCATGCTAAACAGCAGAAGCAACATGCTATAGACAGAGCTAAGCGATTCCACAACCAATGGATCAGATCAAAGCTCTGCAGTCCTGCCACATCCAGTCGTGAATGGTGGTGGACAATTAAACAACTAACGGGAGGAGGAGGCTCTGTAAACATCCCCATCCTCAATGATGGCGGAGTCCAGCACGTGAGTGCAAAAGACAAGGCTGAAGCGTTTGCAACCATCTTCAGCCAGAAGTGCCGAGTGGACGATCCATCTCGGCCTCCTCCCGATATCCCCACCATCACAGAAGCCAGTCTTGAGCCAATTCGATTCACTCCACGTGATATCAAGAAACGGCTGAGTGCACTGGATACAGCAAAGGCTATGGGCCCCGACAACATCCCGGCTGTAGTGCTCAAGACTTGTGCTCCAGAACGAGCTGCGCCTCTAGCCAAGCTGTTCCAGTACAGCTACAACACTGGCATCTACCCGACAATGTGGAAAATTGCCCAGGTATGTCCTGTCCACAAAAAGCAGGACAAATCCAATCCGGCCAATTACCGCCCCATCAGTCTACTCTCAATCATCAGCAAAGTGATGGAAGGTGTCGTCGACAGTGCTATCAAGCGGCACTTACTCACCAATAACCTGCTCACCGATGCTCAGTTTGGGTTCCGCCAGGACCACTCGGCTCCAGACCTCATTACAGCTTTGGTCCAAACATGGACAAAAGAGCTGAATTCCAGGTGAGGTGAGAGTGACTGCCCTTGACATCAAGGCAGCATTTGACTGAGTGTGGCACCAAGGAGCCCTAGTAAAATTGAAGTCAATGGGAATCAGGGGGAAAACTCTCCAGTGGCTGGAGTCATACCTGGCACAAAGGAAGATGGTAGTGGTTGTTGGAGGCCAATCATCTCAGCCCCAGGACATTGCTGCAGGAGTTCCTCAGGGCAGTGTCCTCGGCCCAACCATCTTCAGCTGCTTCATCAATGACCTTCCCTCCATCATAAGGTCAGAAATGGGGATGTTCGCTGATGATTGCACAGTGTTCAGTTCCATTCGCAACACCTCAGATAATGAAGCAGTCCGTGCCTGCATGCAGCAAGACCTGGACAACATCCAGGCTTGGGCTCATAAGTGGCAAGTAACATTCGCGCCAGATAAGTGCCAGGCAATGACCATCTCCAACAAGAGAGAGTCCAACCACCTCCCCTTGACATTCAACGGCATTACCATCGCCGAATCCCCCATCATCAACATCCTGGGGGTCACCATTGACCAGAAACTTAACTGGACCAGCCATATAAATACTGTGGCTACAAGAGCAGGTCAGAGGCTGGGTATTCTGCGGCGAGTGACTCACCTCCTGACTCCCCAAAGCCTTTCCACCATCTACAAGGCACAAGTCAGGAGTGTGATGGAATACTCTCCACTTGCTCGGATGAGTGCAGCTCCAACAACACTCAAGAAGCTCGACACCATCCAGGACAAAGCAGCCCGCTTGATTGGCACCCCATCCACCACCCTAAACATTCACTCCCTTCACCACCGGTGCACTGTGACTGCAGTGTGTACCATCCACAGGATGCACTGCAGCAACTCGCCAAGGCTTCTTCGACAGCACCTCCCAAACCCGCGACCTCTACCACCTAGAAGGACAAGGGCAGCAGGCACATGGGAACAACAACACCTGTACGTTCCCCTCCAAGTCACACACCATCCCGACTTGGAAATATATCGCCGTTCCTTCATCGTCGCTGGGTCAAAATCCTGGAACTCCCTTCCTAACAACACTGTGGGAGAACCGTCACCACACGGACTGCAGCGGTTCAAGAAGGCGGCTCACCACCACCTTCTCAAGGGCAATTAGGGATGGGCAATAAATGCCGGCCTCGCCAGCAACACCCACATCCCATGAACGAATAAAAAAAAGAAAAGACAATGCCTAGTGTGTATCTAATTTACACAGTGATGGTGAGACAATCCCTGGTGTGTATCTAATTTACACAGTGATGGTGAGACAATCCCTGGTGTGTGTCTTATTAACACAGCGTTGGTGAGACAATGCCTCGTGTGTATCTAATTTACACAGTGATGGTGAGACAATCCCTAGTGTGTATCTAATTTACACAGTGATGGTGAGACAATCCCTGGTGTGTATCTTATTTACACAGCGATGGTGAGACAATGCCTCCTGTGTATCTAATTTACACGGTGATGGTGAGACAGTCCCTGGTTTGTATCTAATTAACAGAGTGATGGTGAGACAATCCCCAGTGTGTATCTAATTTGCACAGTGATGGTGAGACAATCCCTGGTGTGTGTCTTATTAACACAGCGATGGTGAGACAATGCCTCGTGTGTATCTAATTTACACAGTGATGGTGAGACAATCCCTGGTGTGTGTCTTATTTACACAGCGATGGTGAGACATTGCCTCGTGTGTATCTAATTTACACAGTGATGGTGAGACAATCCCCAGTGTGTATCTAATTTACACAGTGATGGTGAGACAATCCCCAGTGTGTATCTAATTTACACAGTGATGGTGAGACAATGCCTCGTGTGTATCTAATTTACACAGTGATGGTGAGACAATCCCTAGTGTGTATCTAATTTACACAGCGATGGTGAGACAATCCCCAGTGTGTATCTAATTTACACAGTGATGGTGAGACATTCCCTAGTGTGTATTTAATTTACACCGAGATGATGAGACAATGCCTAGTGTGTATCTAATTTACACAGTGATGGTGAGACAATCCCCAGTGTGTATCTAATTTACACCGAGATGATGAGACAATGCCTAGTGTGTATCTAATTTACACAGTGATGGTGAGACAATCCCTAGTGTGTATCTAATTTACACAGTGATGGTGAGACAATCCCTAGTGTGTATCTAATTTACACAGTGATGGTGAGACAATCCCTAGTGTGTATCTAATTTACACAGTGATGGTGAGACAATCCCTAGTGTGTATTTAATTTACACCGAGATGATGAGACAATGCCTCGTGTGTATCTAATTTACACAGTGATGGTGAGACAATCCCCAGTGTGTATCTGATTAACACAATGATGGTGAGACAATCCCGAGTCTGTATCTAATTTACACAGTGATGGTTGGACAATCCCGAGTGTGTATCTAATTTACACGGTGAAGGTGAGACAATCCCTAGTGTGTATCTAATTTACACAGCGATGGTGAGACAATCCCTTGTGTGTTTCTAATTTACATGGTGATGGTGAGACAATCGCAAGTGTGTATCTAATTTACACAGTGATGGTGAGACAATGCCTTGTGTGTTTCGAATTTACACAGTGATGGTGAGACAATCCGTAGTGTGTATCTAATTTACACAGTGATGGTGAGACAATGCCTCGTGTGTTTCGAATTTACACAGTGATGGTGAGACAATGCCTCGTGTGTATCTAATTTACAAAGTGATGGTGAGACAATCCCCAGTGTGTATCTAATTTACACAGTGATGGTGAGACAATCCCCAGTGTGTATCTAATTTACACAGTGATGGTGAGACAATGCCTCGTGTGTATCTAATTTACACAGTGATGGTGAGACAATCCCTAGTGTGTATCTAATTTACACAGCGATGGTGAGACAATCCCCAGTGTGTATCTAATTTACACAGTGATGGTGAGACAATCCCTAGTGTGTATTTAATTTACACCGAGATGATGAGACAATGCCTAGTGCGTATCTAATTTACACGGTGATGGTGAGACAATCCCTTGTGTGTATCTAATTTACACAGTGATGGTGAGACAATGCCTCGTGTGTTTCGAATTTACACAGTGATGGTGAGACAATCCGTAGTGTGTATCTAATTTACACAGTGATGGTGAGACAATGCCTCGTGTGTTTCGAATTTACACAGTGATGGTGAGACAATCACTAGTGTGTATCTAATTTACACAGTGATGGTGAGACAATGCCTCGTGTGTATCTAATTTACACAGTGATGGTGAGACAATCCCCAGTGTGTATCTAATTTACACAGTGATGGTGAGACAATCCCCAGTATGTATCTAATTTACACAGTGATGGTGAGACAATGCCTCGTGTGTATCTAATTTACACAGTGATGGTGAGACAATCCCTAGTGTGTATCTAATTTACACAGTGATGGTGAGACAATGCCTCGTGTGTTTCGAATTTACACAGTGATGGTGAGACAATCCCTAGTGTGTTTCGAATTTACACAGTGATGGTGAGACAATGCCTCGTATGTATCTAATTTACACAGTGATGGTGAGACAATCCCCAGTGTGTATCTAATTTACACGGTGATGGTGAGACAATCCCTTGTGTGTATCTAATTTACACAGTGATGGTGAGACAATCCCCAGTGTGTATCTAATTTACACGGTGATGGTGAGACAATCCCTTGTGTGTATCTAATTTACACAGAGATGGAGAGACAATCCCTCGTGCGTATCTAATTTACACAGTGATGATGAGACAATGCCTAGTGTGTATCTAATTTGCACAGTGATGGTGAGACAATCCCTAGTGTGTATCTAATTTACACAGCGATGGTGAGACAATGCGTAGTGTGTATCTAATTTGCACAGCGATGGTGAGATAATCCCTAGTGTGTATCTAATTAACACAGCGATGGTGAGACAATCCCTCGTGTGTATCTAATTTACACAGTGATGGTGAGACAATCCCTTGTGTGTATTTTATTAACACAGTGATGGTGAGACAATCCCTAGTGTGTATTTAATTTAGACAGCGATGATGAGATTATCCCTAGTGTGTATCTAATTTACACAGCGATGGTGAGACAATCCCTCGTGTGTATCTAATTTACACAGTGATGGTGAGACAATCCCTGGTGTGTTTTTTATTAACACAGTAATGGTGAGACAATCCCTAGTGTGTATTTAATTTAGACAGCGATGATGAGATTATCCCTAGTGTGTATCTCGTTTACACAGCGATGGTGAGACAATCCCTGGTGTGTATTTAATTTGCACAGTGATGGTGAGACAACCCCTAGTGTGTATCTAATTTACACAGAGATGGAGAGACAATCCCTAGTGTGTCTCTAATTTACACAGTGATGGTGAGACAATCCCTAGTGTGTATCTAGTTTACACAGCGATGGTGAGACAATCCCTGGTGTGTATTTAATTTGCACAGTGATGGTGAGACAATTCCTAGTGTGTATCTAATTTACACAGCGATGGTGAGACAATTCCTAGTGTGTATCTAATTTACACAGCGATGGTGAGACAGTCCCCAGTGTGTATCTAATTTACACAGAGATGGAGAGACAATCCCTAGTGTGTATCTAGTTTACACAGAGATGGAGAGACAATCCCTCGTGTGTATCCAGTTTACACAGCGATGGTGAGACAATCCCCAGTGTGTATCTAATTTACACAGCGATGGTGAGACAATCCCTAGTGTGTATCTAATTTACACAGCGATGGTGAGACAATTCCTAGTGTGTATCTAATTTACACAGCGATGGTGAGACAATCCCCAGTGTGTATCTAATTTACACAGAGATGGAGAGACAATCCCTAGTGTGTATCTAGTTTACACAGAGATGGAGAGACAATCCCTCGTGTGTATCCAATTTACACAGCGATGGTGAGACAATCCCCAGTGTGTATCTAATTTACACAGCGATGGTGAGACAATCCCCAGTGTGTATCTGGTTTACACAGCGATGGTGAGACAATCCCCAGTGTGTATCTAATTTACACAGCGATGGTGAGACAATTCCTAGTGTGTATCTAATTTACACAGCGATGGTGAGACAATCCCTAGTGTGTATCTAGTTTACACAGTGATGGTGAGACAATCCCTAGTGTGTATCTAGTTTACACAGCGATGATGAGACAATTCCTAGTGTGTATCTAATTTACACAGTGATGGTGAGACAATCCCTAGTGTGTATCTAATTTACACAGCGATGGTGAGACAATTCCGAGTGTGTATCTAATTTACACAGTGATGGTGAGACAATCCCTCATGTGTATCTAATTTACACAGCGATGGTGAGACAATCCCTAGTGTGTATCTAGTTTACACAGCGATGGTGAGACAATCCCTGGTGTGTATTTAATTTGCACCGTGATGGTGAGACAATCCCTAGTGTGTATCTAGTTTACACAGCGATGGTGAGACAATTCCTAGTGTGTATCTAATTTGCACAGTGATGGTGAGACAATTCCTAGTGTGTATCTAGTTTACACAGCGATGGTGAGACAATCCCTAGTGTGTATCTAATTTACACAGTGATGGTGAGACAATCCCTGGTGTGTATCTAATTTACACAGCGATGGTGAGACAATTCCTAGTGTGTATCTAATTTGCACAGTGATGGTGAGACAATCCCTCGTGTGTATCTAATTTACACAGCGATGGTGAGACAATCCCTAGTGTGTATCTAATTTGCACAGTGATGGTGAGACAATCCCTCGTGTGTATCTAATTTACACAGCGATGGTGAGACAATCCCGAGTGTGTATCTAATTTACACTGTGAAGGTGAGACAATCCCTAGTGTGTATCTAATTTACACAGCGATGGTGAGACAATCCCTCGTGTGTTTCTAATTTACATGGTGATGGTGAGACAATCCCTAGTGTGTATCTAATTTACACAGTGATGGTGAGACAATCCGTAGTGTGTATCTAATTTACACAGTGATGGTGAGACAATGCCTCGTGTGTTTCGAATTTACACAGTGATGGTGAGACAATGCCTCGTGTGTATCTAATTTTCACAGTGATGGTGAGACAATCCCCAGTGTGTATCTAATTTACACAGTGATGGTGAGACAATCCCTAGTGTGTATTTAATTTACACCGAGATGATGAGACAATGCCTAGTGCGTATCTAATTTACACGGTGATGGTGAGACAATCCCTTGTGTGTATCTAATTTACACAGTAATGGTGAGACAATGCCTCGTGTGTTTCGAATTTACACAGTGATGGTGAGACAATCCCTAGTGTGTATCTAATTTACACAGTGATGGTGAGACAATGCCTCGTGTGTTTCGAATTTACACAGTGATGGTGAGACAATGCCTCGTGTGTTTCGAATTTACACAGTGATGGTGAGACAATGCCTCGTGTGTATCTAATTTACACAGTGATGGTGAGACAATCCCCAGTGTGTATCTAATTTACACAGTGATGGTGAGACAATCCCCAGTGTGTATCTAATTTACACAGTGATGGTGAGACAATCCCTAGTGTGTATCTAATTTACACAGTGATGGTGAGACAATCCCTCATGTTTATCTAATTTTCACAGCGATGGTGAGACAATCCCTAGTGTGTATCTAATTTACACAGCAATGGTGAGATAATCCCTAGTGTGTATTTAATTTACACAGTGATGGTGAGACAATGCCTAGTGTGTAGCCAATTTCCACAGTGCTGGTGAGACAGCCCCTAGTGTGTATTTAATTTACACGGTGATGGTGAGACAATCGCTAGTGTGCATCTAATTTACACAGTGATGGTGAGTCAATCCCTTGTATGTATCTAATTCGAACTGCGATGGTGAAACAATCCCTAGTGTGCATCTAATTTACACGGCGATGGTGAGACAATTCCTCGTGTGTTCCTAATTTTCACAGCGATGGTGAGACAATCGCAAGTGTGTATCTAATTTACACAGCGATGGTGAGACAATGCCTCGTGTGTATCCAATTGACACAGCGATGGTGAGACAATCGCTGGTGTGTATCTAATTTACACAGTGATGGTGAGACAATGTCTAGTGTGTATTTAATTTACACGGTGATGGTGAGACAATGCCCAGTGTGTATATAATTTACACAGTGATTGTAAGACAATCGCTACTTTGTATTTAATTTACACAGCGATGGTGAGACAATCCCTAGTGTGCCTCTAATTTACACAGTGATGGTGAGTCAATCCCTTGTATGTGTCTAATTTGCACAGCGATGTTGAGACAATCCCTCGTGTGTATCTAATTTGCACAGCGACGGTGCGACAATCCCTAGTGTGTATCTAATTTACACAGCAATGGTGAGATAATCCCTAGTGTGTATTTAATTTCCACAGTGATGGTGAGACAACCCCTGGTGTGTATCAAATTTACACAGTGATGGTGAAACAATGTCTAGTGTGTATTTAATTTACACAGTTATGGTGAGACAATGCCTAGTGTGCAGCCAATTTCCACAGTGATGGTGAGACAGCCCCTCGTGTGTATTTAATTTACACGGTGATGGTGAGACAATCCCTAGTGTGCATCTAATTTACACAGTGATGGTGAGTCAATCCCTTGTATGTGTCTAATTTGCACAGTGATGGTGAGACAATGCCCAGTGTGTATATAATTTACACAGTGATTGTAAGACAATCGCTACTTTGTATTTAATTAACACAGTGATGGTGAGACAATGCCTTGCATGTGTCTAATTTGCACAGTGATGGTGAGACAATTCCTAGTGTGTATCTAATTAACACAGTGATGGTGAGACAATGCCTGGTGTGCATTTAACTTGCACAGTGATGGTGAGACAATGCCTGGTGTGCATTTAACTTGCACAGTGATGGTGAGACAATGCCTCGTGTGCATCTAATTTACACAGTGATGGTGAGTCAATCCCTTGTATGTGTCTAATTTGCACAGTGATGGTGAGACAATTCCTAGTGTGTATCTAATTAACACAGTGATGGTGAGACAATGCCTGGTGTGCATTTAACTTGCACAGTGATGGTGAGACAATGCCTCGTGTGTATCTAATTTACACAGTGATGGTTAGATAATCACAAGTGTGTATCTAATTTACACAGTGATGGTGAGACAATCCCTAGTGTGTATCTAATTTACACAGAGATGGAGAGACAATCCCTCGTGCGTATCTAATTTACACAGTGATGATGAGACAATGCCTAGTGTGTATCTAATTTGCACAGTGATGGTGAGACAATCCCTAGTGTGTATCTAATTTACACAGCGATGGTGAGACAATGCGTAGTGTGTATCTAATTTGCACAGCGATGGTGAGATAATCCCTAGTGTGTATCTAATTAACACAGCGATGGTGAGACAATCCCTCGTGTGTATCTAATTTACACAGTGATGGTGAGACAATCCCTTGTGTGTATTTTATTAACACAGTGATGGTGAGACAATCCCTAGTGTGTATTTAATTTAGACAGCGATGATGAGATTATCCCTAGTGTGTATCTAATTTACACAGCGATGGTGAGACAATCCCTCGTGTGTATCTAATTTACACAGTGATGGTGAGACAATCCCTGGTGTGTTTTTTATTAACACAGTAATGGTGAGACAATCCCTAGTGTGTATTTAATTTAGACAGCGATGATGAGATTATCCCTAGTGTGTATCTCGTTTACACAGCGATGGTGAGACAATCCCTGGTGTGTATTTAATTTGCACAGTGATGGTGAGACAACCCCTAGTGTGTATCTAATTTACACAGAGATGGAGAGACAATCCCTAGTGTGTCTCTAATTTACACAGTGATGGTGAGACAATCCCTAGTGTGTATCTAGTTTACACAGCGATGGTGAGACAATCCCTGGTGTGTATTTAATTTGCACAGTGATGGTGAGACAATTCCTAGTGTGTATCTAATTTACACAGCGATGGTGAGACAATTCCTAGTGTGTATCTAATTTACACAGCGATGGTGAGACAATCCCCAGTGTGTATCTAATTTACACAGAGATGGAGAGACAATCCCTAGTGTGTATCTAGTTTACACAGAGATGGAGAGACAATCCCTAGTGTGTATCCAGTTTACACAGCGATGGTGAGACAATCCCCAGTGTGTATCTAATTTACACAGCGATGGTGAGACAATCCCCAGTGTGTATCTAATTTACACAGAGATGGTGAGACATTCCCCAGTGTGTATCTAGTTTACACAGAGATGGAGAGACAATCCCTAGTGTGTATCCAGTTTACACAGCGATGGTGAGACAATCCCCAGTGTGTATCTAATTTACACAGCGATGATGAGACAATTCCTAGTGTGTATCTAATTTACATAGCGATGGTGAGACAATTCCTAGTGTGTATCTAATTTACACAGCGATGGTGAGACAATCCCCAGTGTGTATCTAATTTACACAGAGATGGAGAGACAATCCCTAGTGTGTATCCAGTTTACACAGCGATGGTGAGACAATCCCCAGTGTGTATCTAATTTACACAGCGATGGTGAGACAATCCCCAGTGTGTATCTGGTTTACACAGCGATGGTGAGACAATCCCCAGTGTGTATCTAATTTACACAGCGATGGTGAGACAATTCCTAGTGTGTATCTAATTTACACAGCGATGGTGAGACAATCCCTAGTGTGTATCTAGTTTACACAGTGATGGTGAGACAATCCCTAGTGTGTATCTAATTTACACAGTGATGGTGAGACAATCCCTAGTGTGTATTTAATTTACACCGAGATGATGAGACAATTCCTAGTGTGTATCTAATTTACACAGCGATGGTGAGACAATCCCCAGTGTGTATCTAATTTACACAGAGATGGAGAGACAATCCCTAGTGTGTATCTAGTTTACACAGAGATGGAGAGACAATCCCTAGTGTGTATCCAGTTTACACAGCGATGGTGAGACAATCCCCAGTGTGTATCTAATTTACACAGCGGTGGTGAGACAATCCCCAGTGTGTATCTAATTTACACAGAGATGGTGAGACATTCCCCAGTGTGTATCTAGTTTACACAGAGATGGAGAGACAATCCCTAGTGTGTATCCAGTTTACACAGCGATGGTGAGACAATCCCCAGTGTGTATCTAATTTACACAGCGATGATGAGACAATTCCTAGTGTGTATCTAATTTACACAGCGATGGTGAGACAATTCCTAGTGTGTATCTAATTTACACAGCGATGGTGAGACAATCCACAGTGTGTATCTAATTTACACAGAGATGGAGAGACAATCCCTAGTGTGTATCCAGTTTACACAGCGATGGTGAGACAATCCCCAGTGTGTATCTAATTTACACAGCGATGGTGAGACAATCCCCAGTGTGTATCTGGTTTACACAGCGATGGTGAGACAATCCCCAGTGTGTATCTAATTTACACAGCGATGGTGAGACAATTCCTAGTGTGTATCTAATTTACACAGCGATGGTGAGACAATCCCTAGTGTGTATCTAGTTTACACAGTGATGGTGAGACAATCCCTAGTGTGTATCTAGTTTACACAGCGATGATGAGACAATTCCTAGTGTGTATCTAATTTACACAGTGATGGTGAGACAATCCCTAGTGTGTATCTAATTTACACAGCGATGGTGAGACAATTCCGAGTGTGTATCTAATTTACACAGTGATGGTGAGACAATCCCTCGTGTGTATCTAATTTACACAGCGATGGTGAGACAATCCCTAGTGTGTATCTAGTTTACACAGCGATGGTGAGACAATCCCTGGTGTGTATTTAATTTGCACCGTGATGGTGAGACAATCCCTAGTGTGTATCTGGTTTACACAGCGATGGTGAGACAATTCCTAGTGTGTATCTAATTTGCACAGTGATGGTGAGACAATTCCTAGTGTGTATCTAGTTTACACAGCGATGGTGAGACAATCCCTAGTGTGTATCTAATTTACACAGTGATGGTGAGACAATCCCTGGTGTGTATCTAATTTACACAGCGATGGTGAGACAATTCCTAGTGTGTATCTAATTTGCACAGTGATGGTGAGACAATCCCTCGTGTGTATCTAATTTACACAGCGATGGTGAGACAATCCCCAGTGTGTATCTAATTTACACAGCGATGGTGAGACAATTCCTAGTGTGTATCTAATTTGCACAGTGATGTTGAGACAATCCCTCGTGTGTATCTAATTTACACAGCGATGGTGAGACAATCCCTCGTGTGTATCTAATTTACACAGCGATGGTGAGACAATCCCGAGTCTGTATCTAATTTACACAGTGATGGTTGGACAATCCCGAGTGTGTATCTAATTTACACGGTGAAGGTGAGACAATCCCTAGTGTGTATCTAATTTACACAGCGATGGTGAGACAATCGCTCGTGTGTTTCTAATTTACATGGTGATGGTGAGACAATCCCTAGTGTGTATATAATTTAAACAGTGATGGTGAGACAATCCGTAGTGTGTATCTAATTTACACAGTGATGGTGAGACAATCCCCAGTGTGTATCTAATTTACACAGTGATGGTGAGACAATGCCTCGTGTGTATCTAATTTACACAGTGATGGTGAGACAATCCCCAGTGTGTATCTAATTTACACAGTGATGGTGAGACAATCCCTTGTGTGTATTTAATTTACACCGAGATGATGAGACAATGCCTAGTGCGTATCTAATTTACACGGTGATGGTGAGACAATCCCTTGTGTGTATCTAATTTACACAGTGATGGTGAGACAATCCCTTGTGTGTATTTAATTTACACCGAGATGATGAGACAATGCCTAGTGCGTATCTAATTTACACGGTGATGGTGAGACAATCCCTTGTGTGTATCTAATTTACACAGTGATGGTGAGACAATGCCTAGTGCGTATCTAATTTACACGGTGATGGTGAGACAATCCCTTGTGTGTATCTAATTTACACAGTGATGGTGAGACAATGCCTCGTGTGTTTCGAATTTACACAGTGATGGTGAGACAATCCGTAGTGTGTATCTAATTTACACAGTGATGGTGAGACAATGCCTCGTGTGTTTCGAATTTACACAGTGATGGTGAGACAATGCCTCGTGTGTATCTAATTTACACAGTGATGGTGAGACAATCCCCAGTGTGTATCTAATTTACACAGTGATGGTGAGACAATGCCTCGTGTGTATCTAATTTACACAGTGATGGTGAGACAATCCCTAGTGTGTATCTAATTTACACAGTGATGGTGAGACAATCCCCAGTGTGTATCTGATTAACACAATGATTGTGAGACAATCCCGAGTCTGTATCTAATTTACACAGTGATGGTTGGACAATCCCGAGTGTGTATCTAATTTACACGGTGAAGGTGAGACAATCCGTTGTGTGTATCTAATTTACACAGCGATGGTGAGACAATCCCTCGTGTGTTTCTAATTTACATGGTGATGGTGAGACAATCCCTAGTGTGTATCTAATTTACACAGTGATGGTGAGACAATCGCAAGTGTGTATCTAATTTACACAGTGATGGTGAGACAATGCCTCGTGTGTTTCGAATTTACACAGTGATGGTGAGACAATCCCTAGTGTGTATCTAATTTACACAGGGATGGTGAGACAATCCCTAGTGTGTATCTAATTTACACAGTGATGGTGAGACAATCCCTCGTGTTTATCTAATTTTCACAGCGATGGTGAGACAATCCCTAGTGTGTATCTAATTTACACAGCAATGGTGAGATAATCCCTAGTGTGTATTTAATTTACACAGTGATGGTGAGACAATGCCTAGTGTGTAGCCAATTTCCACAGTGCTGGTGAGACAGCCCCTAGTGTGTATTTAATTTACACGGTGATGGTGAGACAATTGCTAGTGTGCATCTAATTTACACAGCGATGGTGAAACAATCCCTAGTGTGCATCTAATTTACACGGCGATGGTGTGACAATTCCTCGTGTGTATCCAATTGACACAGCGATGGTGAGACAATCGCTGGTGTGTATCTAATTTACACAGTGATGGTGAGACAATGTCTAGTGTGTATTTAATTTACACGGTGATGGTGAGACAATGCCCAGTGTGTATATAATTTACACACTGATTGTAAGACAATCGCTACTTTGTATTTAATTTACACAGCGATGGTGAGACAATCCCTAGTGTGCCTCTAATTTACACAGTGATGGTGAGTCAATCCCTTGTATGTGTCTAATTTGCACAGCGATGTTGAGACAATCCCTCGTGCGTATCTAATTTACACAGTGATGATGAGACAATGCCTAGTGTGTATCTAATTTGCACAGTGATGGTGAGACAATCCCTAGTGTGTATCTAATTTACACAGCGATGGTGAGACAATGCGTAGTGTGTATCTAATTTGCACAGCGATGGTGAGATAATCCCTAGTGTGTATTTTATTAACACAGTGATGGTGAGACAATCCCTAGTGTGTATTTAATTTAGACAGCGATGATGAGATTATCCCTAGTGTGTATCTCGTTTACACAGCGATGGTGAGACAATCCCTCGTGTGTATCTAATTTACACAGTGATGGTGAGACAATCCCTGGTGTGTTTTTTATTAACACAGTAATGGTGAGACAATCCCTAGTGTGTATTTAATTTAGACAGCGATGATGAGATTATCCCTAGTGTGTATCTCGTTTACACAGCGATGGTGAGACAATCCCTGGTGTGATTTAATTTGCACAGTGATGGTGAGACAACCCCTAGTGTGTATCTAATTTACACAGAGATGGAGAGACAATCCCTAGTGTGTCTCTAATTTACACAGTGATGGTGAGACAATCCCTAGTGTGTATCTAGTTTACACAGCGATGGTGAGACAATCCCTGGTGTGTATTTAATTTGCACAGTGATGGTGAGACAATTCCTAGTGTGTATCTAATTTACACAGCGATGGTGAGACAATTCCTAGTGTGTATCTAATTTACACAGCGATGGTGAGACAATCCCCAGTGTGTATCTAATTTACACAGAGATGGAGAGACAATCCCTAGTGTGTATCTAGTTTACACAGAGATGGAGAGACAATCCCTAGTGTGTATCCAGTTTACACAGCGATGGTGAGACAATCCCCAGTGTGTATCTAATTTACACAGCGATGGTGAGACAATCCCCAGTGTGTATCTAATTTACACAGAGATGGTGAGACAATCCCTAGTGTGTATCTAGTTTACACAGAGATGGAGAGACAATCCCTAGTGTGTATCCAGTTTACACAGCGATGGTGAGACAATCCCCAGTGTGTATCTAATTTACACAGCGATGATGAGACAATCCCTAGTGTGTATCTAATTTACACAGCGATGGTGAGACAATCCCCAGTGTGTATCTAATTTACACAGAGATGGAGAGACAATCCCTAGTGTGTATCTAGTTTACACAGAGATGGAGAGACAATCCCTAGTGTGTATCCAGTTTACACAGCGATGGTGAGACAATCCCCAGTGTGTATCTAATTTACACAGCGATGGTGAGACAATCCCCAGTGTGTATCTGGTTTACACAGCGATGGTGAGACAATCCCCAGTGTGTATCTAATTTACACAGCGATGGTGAGACAATTCCTAGTGTGTATCTAATTTACACAGCGATGGTGAGACAATTCCTAGTGTGTATCTAATTTACACAGCGATGGTGAGACAATCCCCAGTGTGTATCTAATTTACACAGAGATGGAGAGACAATCCCCAGTGTGTATCTAGTTTACACAGAGATGGAGAGACAATCCCTAGTGTGTATCCAGTTTACACAGCGATGGTGAGACAATCCCCAGTGTGTATCTAATTTACACAGCGATGGTGAGACAATCCCCAGTGTGTATCTGGTTTACACAGCGATGGTGAGACAATCCCCAGTGTGTATCTAATTTACACAGCGATGGTGAGACAATTCCTAGTGTGTATCTAATTTACACAGCGATGGTGAGACAATCCCTAGTGTGTATCTAGTTTACACAGTGATGGTGAGACAATCCCTAGTGTGTATCTAGTTTACACAGCGATGATGAGACAATTCCTAGTGTGTATCTAATTTACACAGTGATGGTGAGACAATCCCTCGTGTGTATCTAATTTACACAGCGATGGTGAGACAATTCCGAGTGTGTATCTAATTTACACAGTGATGGTGAGACAATGCCTCGTGTGTATCTAATTTACACAGTGATGGTGAGACAATCCCTCGTGTGTATCTAATTTACACAGCGATGGTGAGACAATCCCTAGTGTGTATCTAGTTTACACAGCGATGGTGAGACAATCCCTGGTGTGTATTTAATTTGCACCGTGATGGTGAGACAATCCCTAGTGTGTATCTAGTTTACACAGCGATGGTGAGACAATTCCTAGTGTGTATCTAATTTGCACAGTGATGGTGAGACAATTCCTAGTGTGTATCTAGTTTACACAGCGATGGTGAGACAATCCCTAGTGTGTATCTAATTTACACAGTGATGGTGAGACAATCCCTGGTGTGTATCTAATTTACACAGCGATGGTGAGACAATTCCTAGTGTGTATCTAATTTGCACAGTGATGGTGAGACAATCCCTCGTGTGTATCTAATTTACACAGCGATGGTGAGACAATCCCCAGTGTGTATCTAATTTACACAGCGATGGTGAGACAATTCCTAGTGTGTATCTAATTTGCACAGTGATGGTGAGACAATCCCTCGTGTGTATCTAATTTACACAGCGATGGTGAGACAATCCCTCGTGTGTATCTAATTTACACAGCGATGGTGAGACAATCCCGAGTCTGTATCTAATTTACACAGTGATGGTTGGACAATCCCGAGTGTGTATCTAATTTACACGGTGAAGGTGAGACAATCCCTAGTGTGTATCTAATTTACACAGCGATGGTGAGACAATCCCTCGTGTGTTTCTAATTTACATGGTGATGGTGAGACAATCCCTAGTGTGTATCTAATTTAAACAGTGATGGTGAGACAATCCGTAGTGTGTATCTAATTTACACAGTGATGGTGAGACAATGCCTCGTGTGTTTCGAATTTACACAGTGATGGTGAGACAATGCCTCGTGTGTATCTAATTTTCACAGTGATGGTGAGACAATCCCCAGTGTGTATCTAATTTACACAGTGATGGTGAGACAATCCCCAGTGTGTATCTCATTTACACAGTGATGGTGAGACAATGCCTCGTGTGTATCTAATTTACACAGTGATGGTGAGACAATCCCCAGTGTGTATCTAATTTACACAGTGATGGTGAGACAATCCCTTGTGTGTATTTAATTTACACCGAGATGATGAGACAATGCCTAGTGCGTATCTAATTTACACGGTGATGGTGAGACAATCCCTTGTGTGTATCTAATTTACACAGTGATGGTGAGACAATGCCTCGTGTGTTTCGAATTTACACAGTGATGGTGAGACAATCCGTAGTGTGTATCTAATTTACACAGTGATGGTGAGACAATGCCTCGTGTGTTTCGAATTTACACAGTGATGGTGAGACAATGCCTCGTGTGTATCTAATTTACACAGTGATGGTGAGACAATCCCCAGTGTGTATCTAATTTACACAGTGATGGTGAGACAATCCCCAGTGTGTATCTAATTTACACAGTGATGGTGAGACAATGCCTCGTGTGTATCTAATTTACACAGTGATGGTAAGACAATCCCTAGTGTGTATCTAATTTACACAGTGATGGTGAGACAATCCCCAGTGTGTATCTGATTAACACAATGATGGTGAGTCAATCCCGAGTCTGTATCTAATTTACACAGTGATGGTTGGACAATCCCGAGTGTGTATCTAATTTACACGGTGAAGGTGAGACAATCCCTTGTGTGTATCTAATTTACACAGTGATGGTGAGACAATGCCTCGTGTGTTTCGAATTTACACAGTGATGGTGAGACAATCCGTAGTGTGTATCTAATTTACACAGTGATGGTGAGACAATGCCTCGTGTGTTTCGAATTTACACAGTGATGGTGAGACAATGCCTCGTGTGTATCTAATTTACACAGTGATGGTGAGACAATCCGTAGTGTGTATCTAATTTACACAGTGATGGTGAGACAATGCCTCGTGTGTTTCGAATTTACACAGTGATGGTGAGACAATGCCTCGTGTGTATCTAATTTACACAGTGATGGTGAGACAATCCCCAGTGTGTATCTAATTTACACAGTGATGGTGAGACAATCCCCAGTGTGTATCTAATTTACACAGTGATGGTGAGACAATGCCTCGTGTGTATCTAATTTACACAGTGATGGTAAGACAATCCCTAGTGTGTATCTAATTTACACAGTGATGGTGAGACAATCCCCAGTGTGTATCTGATTAACACAATGATGGTGAGTCAATCCCGAGTCTGTATCTAATTTACACAGTGATGGTTGGACAATCCCGAGTGTGTATCTAATTTACACGGTGAAGGTGAGACAATCCGTTGTGTGTATCTAATTTACACAGCGATGGTGAGACAATCCCTCGTGTGTTTCTAATTTACATGGTGATGGTGAGACAATCCCTAGTGTGTATCTAATTTACACAGTGATGGTGAGACAATCGCAAGTGTGTATCTAATTTACACAGTGATGGTGAGACAATGCCTCGTGTGTTTCGAATTTACACAGTGATGGTGAGACAATCCCTAGTGTGTATCTAATTTACACAGGGATGGTGAGACAATCCCTAGTGTGTATCTAATTTACACAGTGATGGTGAGACAATCCCTCGTGTTTATCTAATTTTCACAGCGATGGTGAGACAATCCCTGGTGTGTATCTAATTTACACAGCAATGGTGAGATAATCCCTAGTATGTATTTAATTTACACAGTGATGGTGAGACAATGCCTAGTGTGTAGCCAATTTCCACAGTGCTGGTGAGACAGCCCCTAGTGTGTATTTAATTTACACGGTGATGGTGAGACAATCGCTAGTGTGCATCTAATTTACACAGTGATGGTGAGTCAATCCCTTGTATGTATCTAATTCGAACTGCGATGGTGAAACAATCCCTAGTGTGCATCTAATTTACACGGCGATGGTGAGACAATTCCTCGTGTGTTCCTAATTTACACAGCGATGGTGAGACAATGCCTCGTGTGTATCCAATTGACACAACGATGGTGAGACAATCGCTGGTGTGTATCTAATTTACACAGTGATGGTGAGACAATGTCTGGTGTGTATTTAATTTACACGGTGATGGTGAGACAATGCCCAGTGTGTATATAATTTACACAGTGATTGTAAGACAATCACTACTTTGTATTTAATTGACACAGCGATGGTGAGACAATCCCTAGTGTGCCTCTAATTTACACAGTGATGGTGAGTCAATCCCTTGTATGTGTCTAATTTGCACAGCGATGTTGAGACAATCCCTCGTGTGTATCTAATTTGCACAGCAACGGTGCGACAATCCCTAGTGTGTATCTAATTCACACAGTGATGGTGAGACAATCCCTAGTGTGTATTTAATTTACACAGCAATGGTGAGATAATCCCTAGTGTGTATTTAATTTCCACAGTGATGGTGAGACAACCCCTGGTGTGTATCAAATTTACACAGTGATGGTGAAACAATGTCTTGTGTGTATTTAATTTACACAGTTATGGTGAGACAATGCCTAGTGTGCAGCCAATTTCCACAGCGATGGTGAGACAATCCCCAGTGTGTATTTAATTTACACGGTGATGGTGAGACAATCCCTAGTGTGCATCTAATTTATACAGTGATGGTGAGTCAATCCCTTGTATGTGTCTAATTTGCACAGTGATGGTGAGACAATGCCCAGTGTGTATATAATTTACACAGTGATTGTAAGACAATCGCTACTTTGTATTTAATTAACACAGTGATGGTGAGACAATGCCTTGCATGTGTCTAATTTGCACAGTGATGGTGAGACAATTCCTAGTGTGTATCTAATTTACACAGCGATGGTGAGACAATCCCCAGTGTGTATCTAATTTACACAGAGATGGAGAGACAATCCCTAGTGTGTATCTAGTTTACACAGAGATGGAGAGACAATCCCTAGTGTGTATCTAGTTTACACAGAGATGGTGAGACAATCCCTAGTGTGTATCCAGTTTACACAGCGATGGTGAGACAATCCCCAGTGTGTATCTAATTTACACAGCGATGGTGAGACAATCCCCAGTGTGTATCTGGTTTACACAGCGATGGTGAGACAATCCCCAGTGTGTATCTAATTTACACAGCGATGGTGAGACAATTCCTAGTGTGTATCTAATTTACACAGCGATGGTGAGACAATCCCTAGTGTGTATCTAATTTACACAGTGATGGTGAGACAATCCCTAGTGTGTATCTAGTTTACACAGCGATGATGAGACAATTCCTAGTGTGTATCTAATTTACACAGTGATGGTGAGACAATCCCTAGTGTGTATCTAGTTTACACAGCGATGATGAGACAATTCCTAGTGTGTATCTAATTTACACAGTGATGGTGAGACAATCCCTAGTGTGTATCTAATTTACACAGCGATGGTGAGACAATTCCGAGTGTGTATCTAATTTACACAGTGATGGTGAGACAATCCCTCGTGTGTATCTAATTTACACAGCGATGGTGAGACAATCCCTAGTGTGTATCTAGTTTACACAGCGATGGTGAGACAATCCCTGGTGTGTATTTAATTTGCACCGTGATGGTGAGACAATCCCTAGTGTGTATCTCGTTTACACAGCGATGGTGAGACAATTCCTCGTGTGTATCTAATTTACACAGTGATGGTGAGACAATCCCTGGTGTGTATCTAATTTACGCAGCGATGGTGAGACAATTCCTAGTGTGTATCTAGTTTACACAGCGATGGTGAGACAATTCCTAGTGTGTATCTAATTTGCACAGTGATGGTGAGACAATCCCTCGTGTGTATCTAATTTACACAGCGATGGTGAGACAATCCCTAGTGTGTATCTAATTTGCACAGTGATGGTGAGACAATCCCTCGTGTGTATCTAATTTGCACAGTGATGGTGAGACAATTCCTAGTGTGTATCTAATTTACACAGCGATGGTGAGACAATTCCTAGTATCTAATTTACATAATTGCACAGTGAATGGGGCTGCAGGAACATTTACACTGACTCACACTTACACTGACTCACACTCACACTCCTTCAAGTTACACCCACACCCCATGTCTATCACAACAGCACTGTTTATTGGTGCATTCATATCATGGAGAAGTAACAGTGGCCATTGCTTGCTGATTTATGTCGATGCCTCATTTGTCCTTTGCTTTTCCAGATTGCCTTTTGTTTCAGGGTGCTGTCAGTAAGCTTTGCTTTTGTGATGAATTAACTGGTGTCTGTGGTTCTCAGATTGTGTGATTGTCAAAGATTCAACCACCAGCCAGAATTTCATCAAATCAACTTCATCCACTGGATTATTGGAGAATCGGAATAAATCATCTCACCAAATACCCCGGGTGTTAATTTAATCAAAGGGGAAGTGGGGGAGGGTAGATTGTGGGGGGGGAGGGTACTGGTGTGGGGGAGGGGAGTCGGGGGGGTTATTGGGGGAACTGGTGGGGGGATTATTGGGGTTGGTGGGTGGGACCAGTGGGAGAGGAGAGAGTCGCAGGATCGGGTGGATGTTGGTGAGGGGGTTGTTGGGGAGGGGGGTTGTTGGGGAGGGGGTTGTTGGGGAGGGGGGATGTTGGGGAGGGGGGATGTTGGGGAGGGGGGTTGTTGGGGAGGGGGGTTGTTGGGGAGGGGGGTTGTTGGGGAGGGGGGATGTTGGGGAGGGGGGTTGTTGGGGAGGGGGGTAGTTGGGGAGGGGGGATGTTGGGGAGGGGGGTTGTTGGGGAGGGGGGTTGTTGGGGAGGGGGGTAGTTGGGGAGGGGGGATGTTGGGGAGGGGGGTAGTTGGGGAGGGGGGTAGTTGGGGAGGGGGTTGTTGGGGAGGGGGGATGTTGGGGAGGGGGGTTGTTGGGGAGGGGGAATGTTGGGGGGGGGAATGTTGTGGGGGGGGTTGTTGGGGAGGGGGTTGTTGGGGAGGGGGGTTGTTGGGGAGGGGGGTTGTTGGGGAGGGGGGATGTTGGGGAGGGGGTTGTTGGGGAGGGGGGTTGTTGGGGAGGGGGGTAGTTGGGGAGGGGGGTAGTTGGGGAGGGGGGTAGTTGGGGAGGGGGGTTGTTGGGGAGGGGGTTGTTGGGGAGGGGGGTTGTTGGGGAGGGGGGTAGTTGGGGAGGGGGTAGTTGGGGAGGGGGGTAGTTGGGGAGGGGGGTTGTTGGGGAGGGGGGTTGTTGGGGAGGGGGGATGTTGGGGAGGGGGGTTGTTGGGGAGGGGGTTGTTGGGGAGGGGGGTTGTTGGGGAGGGGGGTAGTTGGGGAGGGGGGTAGTTGGGGAGGGGGGTAGTTGGGGAGGGGGGTTGTTGGGGAGGGGGGTTGTTGGGGAGGGGGGATGTTGGGGAGGGGGGTTGTTGGGGAGGGGGGATGTTGGGGAGGGGGGTAGTTGGGGAGGGGGTTGTTGGGGAGGGGGGATGTTGGGGAGGGGGGTAGTTGGGGAGGGGGGATGTTGGGGAGGGGGGTTGTTGGGGAGGGGGGATGTTGGGGAGGGGGGTTGTTGGGGAGGGGGTTGTTGGGGAGGGGGGATGTTGGGGAGGGGGGTAGTTGGGGAGGGGGTTGTTGGGGAGGGGGGATGTTGCGGAGGGGGGTTGTTGGGGAGGGGGTTGTTGGGGAGGGGGGATGTTGGGGAGGGGGGTTGTTGGGGAGGGGGGTTGTTGGGGAGGGGGTTGTTGGGGAGGGGGGATGTTGGGGAGGGGGGTTGTTGGGGAGGGGGTTTGTTGGGGAGGGGGGATGTTGGGTGGTTACTGGAGTGGGGGAATACACGGACTGGCCCACAGCAGCCCCGAGTGTGTGTAACGGGGCAGCACGAGATACTGAACAGAGCCCCTGACCCGACTGTGGACCCTCGGTGTGGGGAGCCGAGAAACAGTGAGCAGGAGACGGGCTGAGCACCACAACAAGATGGAGAGAGGAGAGAAAACACCGAGATCCCAGCTCGTTCACCATCACCCGGTTAAAGATCCCAATCCCAATCGGACCGAGATCCCAGCTCCTGCCATTACTGAGCATAAAATGGTCTTTTTGTTCAATCTGAGGATGGATCAGTTTCCATTCTCGAGATGGTTCCAGAAACAGCTGTTTCTGCCTGAAATAAATGGAAACTGACGTCAGGACAAAAGGCAACAGTGAAATCACCATTAATGAAAATGGGAACCGTAGTGAGCAGAAACTAGGGGCTGTAGTGCGCAGAAACGAGGGGCTGTAGTGAGCAGAAACTAGGGGCTGTAGTGAGCAGAAACTAGGGGCTGTAGTGAGTAGAAACGAGGGGCTGTAGTGAGCAGAAACTAGGGGCTGTAGTGAGTAGAAACGAGGGGCTGTAGTGAGCAGAAACTAGGGGCTGTAGTGAGCAGAAACCAGGGGCTGTAGTGAGCAGAAACTAGGGGCTGTAGTGAGCAGAAACTCGGGGCTGTAGTGCGCAGAAACTAGGGGCTGTAGTGAGTAGAAACGAGGGGCTGTAGTGAGCAGAAACTAGGGGCTGTAGTGAGCAGAAACTAGGGGCTGTAGTGAGCAGAAACCAGGGGCTGTAGTGAGCAGAAACTAGGGGCTGTAGTGAGTAGAAACGAGGAGCTGTAGTGAGCAGAAACTAGGGGCTGTAGTGAGCAGAAACCAGGGGCTGTAGTGAGTAGAAACGAGGAGCTGTAGTGAGCAGAAACTAGGGGCTGTAGTGAGTAGAAACGAGGAGCTGTAGTGAGCAGAAACTAGGAGCTGTAGTGAGCAGAAACTAGGGGCTGTAGTGAGCAGAAACTCGGGGCTGTAGTGCGCAGAAACTAGGGGCTGTAGTGAGTAGAAACGAGGGGCTGTAGTGAGCAAAAACTAGGGGCTGTAGTGAGTAGAAACTAGGGGCTGTAGTGAGCAGAAACTAGGGGCTGTAGTGAGTAGAAACGAGGGGCTGTAGTGAGCAGAAACTAGGGGCTGTAGTGAGCAGAAACTAGGGGCTGTAGTGAGCAGAAACGAGGGGCTGTAGTGAGCAGAAACCAGGGGCTGTAGTGAGCAGAAACTAGGGGCTGTAGTGAGCAGAAACTAGGGGCTGTAGTGAGCAAAAACTGGGGGCTGTAGTGAGCAGAAACTAGGGGTTGTAGTGAGCAGAAACTAGAGGCTGTAGTGCCTCCTTCCTGGGATGACTAGCGATGGGCAATAAATGCCAGCATTGCCCTCAATGCCCACATCCTGAGACTGAATAAAAGATTGAAGTCGCGGGAAATGCTTCCGGTGGAGACTGAAATATTGACGGCAGAGAACTGGTTTGTTTCTTGGGGGGTCGATGGAGAGCTTCGAATTTTAGTATTTAAAATGATTTCTATGTTTCATTTTAAACTCTTTAGTCCTGAACAATTAACAGATTTTAAATTCAAAAAAAGAAAACCCAGTGACTCTCGAGCCCCGATTGGTCCAGTTTATTTTGGTTTGTTTGGGCTCAGCTCAGACTCCATTTTACATCCCGTCCCCTTTCACTCTCCGGTGAACTCACCAAATCGGGGGTCGGAGCTGAAGATTCTCCATCCGCCTGGGGGAGGAAGTTTCAAATCACCAGACCAGCACATCACAGGGTCACAGGGTCACAGGGTCACACCGTCACAGGGTCACACCGTCACAGGGTCACAGGGTCACAGGGTCACACCGTCACAGGGTCACACCGTCACAGGGTCACAGGGTCACACCGTCACAGGGTCACACCGTCACAGGGTCACAGGGTCACAGGGTCACACCGTCACAGGGTCACACCGTCACAGGGTCACAGGGTCACACCGTCACAGGGTCACACCGTCACAGGGTCACAGGGTCACACCGTCACAGGGTCACAGGGTCACAGGGTCACACCGTCACAGGGTCACACCGTCACAGGGTCACACCATCACAGGGTCACAGGGTCACAGGGTCACACCGTCACAGGGTCACACCGTCACAGGGTCACAGGGTTACAGGGTCACACCGTCACAGGGTCACACCGTCACAGGGTCACAGGGTCACACTGTCACACGGTTACAGGGTCACAGGGTCACACCATCACAGGGTCACACCGTCACAGGGTCACACCGTCACACCGTCACAGGGTCACAGGGTCACACCGTCACAGGGTCACAGGGTCACACTGTCACAGGGTCACAGGGTCACACCGTCACACGGTCACAGGGTCACACCGTCACAGGGTCACACCGTCACAGGGTCACAGGGTCACACCATCACAGGGTCACAGGGTCACACCGTCACAGGGTCACACCGTCACAGGGTCACACTGTCACACTGTCACACCGTCACAGGGTCACAGGGTCACACGGTGACACCGTCACACGGTCACACGGTGACACCGTCACAGGGTCACACCGTCACACCGTCACAGGGTCACAGGGTCACACTGTCACACGGTCACAGGGTCACACGGTCACACGGTCACACCGTCACAGGGTCACAGGGTCACACCGTCACAGGGTCACACCGTCACACCGTCACAGGGTCACAGGGTCACACCGTCACACGGTCACACCGACACACCGTCACACCGTCACACGGTCACACCATCACACGGTCACACCGTCACAGGGTCACAGGGTCACAGGGTCACACGGTCACACGGTCACACCATCACAGGGTCACACCGTCACACCGTCACACGGTCACACCGTCACACGGTCACAGGGTCACACCGTCACAGGGTCACACGGTCACAGGGTCACACGGTCACACGGTCACACGGTCACACCGTCACAGGGTCACAGGGTCACACCGTCACAGGGTCACAGGGTCACACCGTCACAGGGTCACAGGGTCACACCGTCACAGGGTCACAGGGTCACACCGTCACAGGGTCACAGGGTCACACCGTCACAGGGTCACAGGGTCACACCGTCACAGGGTCACAGGGTCACACCGTCACAGGGTCACACCGTCACACCGTCACACGGTCACAGGGTCACACCGTCACACCGTCACAGGGTCACACCGTCACACCGTCACAGGGTCACAGGGTCACCACACAAGGCGGCCACATGGCCATTTTGATTCATCCAGCAGAGAGACCCTAAAGGCCCTCCCTCTCCCCCACCCATCCCCCTCACCCATCACACCCCACCCCCACCCATCGCTCCCCTCCCCCACACGTCCCCCTCGCCCATCGCTCCCCCTCCCCCTCGCATCGGTCCCCCTCCCCCACCCATCACACCCCCTCCCCCACCCATCACACCCATCACACCCCCTCCCCCACCCATCACACCCCCTCGCCCACCCATCGCTCCCCCTCCCCCACCCATCGCTCCCCCTCCCACACCCATCCCCCTCACCCGTCGCTCCCCCTCCCCCACGCATCGCACCCCCTCCCCCACCCATCCCCCTCACACCCCCACCCCCACCCATTGCTCCCCCTCCCCCAAGATGCTGATCCCCTTAATACTTCCTCTCTCACTATGTTTATCCCATCCAATATTTCACACTCCTCCTCCTTAACTTCAATCACTGCATCATCCCTCTCCTTTGTGAAGAAAGGAGAGAGGGAAACCAGGGAATTATAGACCAGTTAGCCTAACATCTGTTGTGGGGAAAATGCTGGAGTCTATAATTAAGGATAGGGTGACTGAACACCTTGAGAATTTTCAGTTAATCAGAGAGAGCCAGCATGGATTTGTGAAAGGTAGGTCGTGCCTGACAAACCTGATAGAATTTTTTGAAGAGGTGACTAAAGTAGTGGACAGGGGAATGTCAATGGATGTTATTTATATGGACTTCCAGAAGGCATTTGATAAGGTCCCACATAAGAGACTGTTAGCTAAGATAGAAGCCCATGGAATCGAGGGAAAAGTACGGACTTGGTTAGGAAGTTGGCTGAGCGAAAGGCGACAGAGAGTAGGGATAATGGGTAAATATTCTCATTGGCAGGATGTGACTAGTGGAGTCCCGCAGGGATCTGTCTTGGGGCCTCAATTATTCACAATAATTATTAACGATTTAGATCAAGGCAGAGAAAGTCTCATATCTAAGTTTGCCGATGACACAAAGATTGGTGGCATTGTAAGCAGTGTAGAGGAAAACATAAAATTACAAAGCGATATTGATAGATTTGGTGAATGGGCAAAACTGTGGCAAATGGAATTCAATGTAGACAAATGTGAGGTCATCCACTTTGGATCAAAAAAGGATAGAACAGGGTACTTTCTAAATGGTAAAAAGTTAAAAACAGTGGATGTCCAAAGGGACTTAGGGGTTCAGGTACATCGATCATTGAAGTGTCATGAACAGGTGCAGAAAATAATCAAGAAGGCTAATGGAATGCTGGCCTTTATATCTGGAGGTCTGGAGTACAAGGGGGCAGAAGTTATGCTGCAGCTATACAAAACCCTGGTTAGACCGCACCTGGAGTACTGTGAGCAGTTCTGGGCACTGCACCTTCGGAAGGACATATTGGCCTTGGAGGGAGTGCAGCGTAGGTTTACTAGAATGATACCCGGACTTCAAGGGTTAATTTACGAGGAGAGATTACACAAATTGGGGTTGTATTCTCTAGAGTTTCGAAGGTTAAGGGGTGATCTGATTGAAGTTTATAAGATATTAAGGGGAACGGATAGGGTGGATAGAGAGAAACTATTTCCGCTGGTTGGGGATTCTAGGAGTAGGGGGCACAGTCTAAAAATTAGAACCAGACCTTTCAGGAGCGAGATTAGAAAACATTTCTACACACAAAGGGTGGTAGAAGTTTGGAACTCTCTTCCGCAAACGGCAATTGATACTAGCTCAATTGCTAAATTTAAATCTGAGATAGATGGATTTTTGGCAACCAAAGGTATTAAGGGATATGGGCCAAAGGCAGGTATATGGAGTTCGATCACAGATCAGCCATGATCTTATCAAATGGCGGAGCAGGCACGAGGGGCTGAATGGCCTACTCCTGTTCCTATGTTCCTAGATGCAAAGTATTCATTAAGGACCATTCTCACATCTTCCACCTCCACACATAGTTTACCTTTTTGTCTCTAATAGGCCCTACTCTTTCCTTAGTTATCCTCTTGCTCTTAATGTATTAATAAAACATCTTTGGGTTTTCTTTGATTTTATCTGCTAATATTTTTTCATGCCCTCTCTTTGTTTTCCTAATTTCCTTTTTAATTTCACCCCTGCACTTTCTAGACTCCTCTGGGCTTCCTGTAGTATTGAGCTCTCGGTATCTGACATAAGCTTCCCCTTTCTGCCTTATCTTACCCTGTATGCTCCTCTATATCCAGGGGGCTCTAGATTTGTCAGCCCCTCCCTCTTTCTTTGTGGGAACATGTTTACTCTGAACCCCTTGAATCTCCCCCTTGAATGTCTCCCACTGCTCTGACTCTGATTTACCTTCAAGTCGCTGGTTCCAGTTTACTTTTGCAAAATCACTTCTCAGTTTAGTAAAATTGGCCTTTCCCCAATTGAAAACTTTAACTCCTGCTCTGTCTTTGTCCTTTTCCATAACTATGCTAAAACTAACTGTATGATAACATAAGAACATAAGAAATAGGAGCAGGAGTAGGCCAATCGGCCCCTCGAGCCTGCTCCGCCATTCAATAAGATCATGGCTGATCTGATCCTAACCTCAAATCTAAATTCATGTCCAATTTCCTGCCCGCTCCCCGTAACCCCTAATTCCCTTTACTTCGAGGAAACTGTCTATTTCTGTTTTAAATTTATTTAATGATGTAGCTTCCACAGCTTCCTGGGGCAGCAAATTCCACAGACCTACCACCCTCTGAGTGAAGAAGTTTCTCCTCATCTCAGTTTTGAAAGAGCAGCCCCTTATTCTAAGATTATGCCCCCCAGTTCTAGTTTCACCCATCTTTGGGAACATCCTTACTGCATCCACCTGATCAAGCCCCTTCACAATCTTATATGTTTCAATAAGATCGCCTCTCATTCTTCTGAACTCCAATGAGTAGAGTCCCAATCTACTCAACCTCTCCTCATATGTCCACACCCTCATCTCCGGGATTAACCGAGTGAACCTTCTTTGTACTGCCTCGAGAGCAAGTATGTCTTTTCTTAAGTATGGAGACCAAAACTGTATGCAGTATTCCAGGTGCGGTCTCACCAATCCCTTATATAACTGCAGCAATACCTCCTTGTTTTTATATTCTATCCCCCGAGCAATAAAAGCCAACATTCCGTTGGCTTTCTTGATCACCTGCTGCACCTGCAAACTAACTTTTTGATTTTCTTGCACTAGGACCCCCAGATCCCTTTGCACTGCAGTACTTTCCAGTTTCTCGCCATTAAGATAACAACTTGCTCTCCGATTTTTCCTGCCAAAGTGCATAACCTCACATTTTCCAATATTATATTGCATCTGCCAAATCTCCGCCCACTCACCCAGCCTGTCTATATCCCCTTGTAGGTTTTTTATGTCCTCCTCACTCTCTACTTTCCCTCCCATCTTTGTATCATCTGCAAACTTTGATATGTTACACTCGGTCCCCTCCTCCAAATCGTTAATATAGATTGTAAAGAGTTGGGGACCCAGCACCGACCCCTGTGGAACACCACTGGTTACTGGTTGCCAGTCCGAGAATGAACCATTTATCCCAACTCTCTGCTTCCTGTTTGATAACCAATCCTCCACCCATGCCAGAATATTACCCTCAATCCAGTGATTCTTTATCTTGAGCAATAATCTTTTATGTGGCACCTTGTCGAATGCCTTCTGGAAGTCTAAATACACTACGTCCACTGGTTCCCCTTTATCCACCCTGTATGTTATGTCCTCAAAGAACTCAAGCAAATTTGTCAGACATGACTTCCCCTTCATAAAGCCATGCTGACTTTGTCCTATTAAATTATGTTTATCCAAATGTTCCGTTACTGTCTCCTTAATAATAGACTCCAAAATTTTACCCACCACAGATGTTAGGCTAACTGGTCTATAATTTCCAGCCTTCTGCCTACTACCCTTTTTAAATAAGGGTGTTACATTAGCAGTTTTCCAATCTGCCGGGACCTTTGCCGAGTCCAGAGAATTTTGGAAAATTATTACCAAAGCATCCACAATCCCTACTGCCACTTCCCTCAAGACCCTGGGATGTAAGCCATCAGGTCCAGGGGATTTATCCGCCTTATAGAATCATAGAATCATAGAAGTTTACAACATGGAAACAGGCCCTTCGGCCCAACATGTCCATGTCGCCCAGTTTATACCACTAAGCTAGTCCCAATTGCCTGCACTTGGCCCATATCCCTCTATACCCATCCTACCCATGTCACTGTCCAAATGCTTTTTAAAAGACAAAATTGTACCCGCCTCTACTACTGCCTCTGGCAGCTCGTTCCAGACACTCACCACCCTTTGAGTGAAAAAATTGCCCCTCTGGACCCTTTTGTATCTCTCCCCTCTCACCTTAAATCTATGCCCCCTCGTTATAGACTCCCCTACCTTTGGGAAAAGATTTTGACTATCTACCTTATCTATGCCCCTCATTATTTTATAGACTTCTATAAGATCACCCCTCAACCTCCTACTCTCCAGGGAAAAAAGTCCCAGTCCATCTAAACTCTCCCTATAAGTCAAACCATCAAGTCCCGGCAGCATCCGAGTAAATCTTTTCTGCACTCTTTCTAGTTTAATAATATCCTTTCTATAATAGGGTGACCAGAACTGTACACAGTATTCCAAGTGTGGCTTCACCAATGCCCTGTACAACTTCAACAAGACATCCCAACTCCTGCATTCAATGTCCTGACCAATGAAACCAAGCATGCTGAATGCCTTCTTCACCACCCTATCCACCTGTGACTCCACTTTCAAGGAGCTATGAATCTGTACTCCTAGATCTCTTTGTTCTATAACTCTCCCCAACGCCCTACCATTAACGGAGTAGGTCCTGGCCCGATTCGATCTCCCAAAATGCATCACCTCACATTTATCTAAATTAAACTCCATCTGCCATTCATCGGCCCACTGGCCCAATTTATCAAGATCCCGTTGCAATCCTAGATAACCTTCTTCACTGTCCACAATGCCACCAATCTTGGTGTCATCTGCAAACTTACTAACCATGCCTCCTAAATTCTCATCCAAATCATTAATATAAATAACAAATAACAGCGGACCCAGCACCGATCCCTGAGGCACACCGCTGGACACAGGCATCCAGTTTGAAAAACAACCCTCTACAACCACCCTCTGTCTTCTGTCGTCAAGCCAATGTTGTATCCAATTGGCTACCTCACCTTGGATCCCGTGAGATTTAACCTTATGTAACAACCTACCATGCGGTACCTTGTCAAATGCTTTGCTGAAGTCCATGTAGACCACGTCTACTGCACAGCCCTCATCTATCTTCTTGGTTACCCCTTCAAAAAACTCAATCAAATTCGTGAGACATGATTTTCCTCTCACAAAACCATGCTGACTGTTCCTAATTAGTCCCTGCCTCTCCAAATGCCTGTAGATCCTGTCTCTCAGAATACCCTCTAACAACTTACCCACTACAGATGTCAGGCTCACTGGTCTGTAGTTCCCAGGCTTTTCCCTGCCGCCCTTCTTAAACAAAGGCACAACATTTGCTACCCTCCAATCTTCAGGCACCTCACCTGTAGCGGTGGATGATTCAAATATCTCTGCTAGGGGACCCGCAATTTCCTCCCTAACCTCCCATAACGTCCTGGGATACATTTCATCAGGTCCCGGAGATTTATCTACCTTGATGCGCGTTAAGACTTCCAGCACCTCCCTCTCTGTAATATGTACACTCCTCAAGACATCACTATTTATTTCCCCAAGTTCCCTAACATCCATGCCTTTCTCAACCGTAAATACCGATGTGAAATATTCATTCAGGATCTCACCCATCTCTTGTGGTTCCGCACATAGATGACCTTGTTGATCCTTAAGAGGCCCTACTCTCTCCCTAGTTACCCTTTTGCCCTTTATGTATTTGTAGAAGCTCTTTGGATTCTCCTTTGCCTTATCTGCCAAAGCAATCTCATGTCCCCTTTTTGCCCTCCTGATTTCTCTCTTAACTCCACTCCGGTAATCTATGTACTCTTCAAGGGATCCACTTGACCCCAGCTGCCTATGCATGTCATATGCCTCCTTCTTCTTTTTGACTAGTGCCTCAATCTCCCGAGTCATCCAAGGTTCCCTACTTCTACCAGCCTTGCCCTTCACTTTATAAGGAATGTGCTTACCCTGAACCCTGGTTAACACACTTTTGAAGGACTCCCACTTACCAGACGTCCCTTTGCCTGCCAACAGACTCTCCCAATCAACTTCTGAAAGTTCCTGTCTAATACCTTCAAAATTGGCCTTTCCCCAATTTAGAATTTTAACTTTTGGGCCAGACCTATCCTTCTCCATAGCTATCTTAAAACTAATGGAATTATGATCACTGGTCCCAAAGTGATCCCTCACTAACACTTCTGTCACCTGCCCTTCCTTATTTCCCAAGAGGAGGTCAAGTTTTGCCCCCTCTCTAGTCGGGCCATCCACATACTGAATGAGAAATTCCTCCTGAATACACTCAACAAATTTTTCTCCATCCAAGCCCCTAATGCTATGGCTGTCCCAGTCAATGTTGGGAAAGTTAAAGTCCCCTACTATTACCACCCTATTTTTCTTGCAGCTGTCTGTAATCTCCTTACATATTTGCTCCTCAATTTCCCGTTGACTATTTGGGGGTCTGTAGTACAATCCTTTCAACGTGATCTCTCCCTTCTTATTTTTCAGTTCTACCCATATGGACTCAGTGGGCGAACCCTCGGATATATCCCCTCTCACTACTGCCATGATGTTCTCCCTAATCAAGAACACAACTCCCCCTCCTCTCTTACCTCCTGCTCTATCTTTCCTATAGCATCTGTACCCTGGAACATTGAGCTGCCAGTCCTGCCCCTCCCTTAGCCATGTTTCAGTAATAGCTATAACATCCCAGTCCCATGTACCCATCCATGCCCTGAGTTCATCTGCCTTGCCCATCAGACTTCTTGCATTGAAATAAATGCAGTTTAATCTGGACTTCCCTTGGTCTTTGCCCTGCTTTCTCAGACCATCTGTCCGGTCATGTTTTGTACACTCTCCCTTACTGCCTTTTGTTTCTGTCACCACTTTACTTCCCACTGACTTCCTGCATCGGTTCCCATCCCCCTGCCACATTAGTTTAAACCCTCCCCAACAGCACTAGCAAACACTCCCCCTAGGACATTGGTTCCAGTCCTGCCCAGATGCAGACCGTCCAATTTGTACTGGTCCCACCTCCCCCAGAACCGGTTCCAATGGCCCAGGAATTTGAATCCCTCCCTCTTGCACCATCTCTCAAGCCACGTATTCATCCTAGCTATCCTGTCATTCCTACTCTGACTAACCCGTGGCACTGGTTGCAATCCTGAGATTACTACCTTTGAGGTCCTACTCTTTAGTTTAACTCCTAACTCCCTAAATTCAGCTTGTAGGACCTCATCCTGTTTTTTACCTATATCGTTGGTACCTATATGCACCACGACAACTGGCTGTTCACCCTCCCCCTCCAGAATGTCCTGCAGCCGCTCCGAGACATCCCTGACCCTTGCACCAGGGAGGCAACATACCATCCTGGAGTCTCGGTTGCGTCCGCAGAAACGCCTGTCTATTCCCCTTACAATCGAGTCCCCTATCACTATAGCTCTGCCACTCTTTTTCCTCCCCTCCTGTGCAGCAGAGCCAGCCACGGTGCCATGAACCTGGCCGCTGCCACCTTCCCCTGGTGAGCCATCTCCCCCAACAGTATCCAAAACGGTATACCTGTTTTGGAGGGAGATGACCGCAGGGGACCCCTGCACTACCTGCCTGCACCTCTTACTCTTCCTGGTGGTCACCCATTCACTTCCTGCCTGTATACCCTTTACCTGCGGTGTGACCAACTCGCTAAACGTGCTATCCACGAGTTTCTCTGCATCGCGGATGCTCCACAGTGAGTCCACCCGCAGCTCCAGCTCCGAGATACGATCGGTCAGTAGCTGCAGGTGGACACACTTCCTGCACACATGGTCGGCAGGGACACTGGTAGTGTCCATTACTTCCCACATCTTGCAGGAGGGGCATATCACGGGTGCGAGGTCTGCTGCCATGATTTGCCTTAGCTTAGTTACCCATTTTAAATTACGTTGAAATTAGAAAATGTTAACTACACCAGGGACCTAGGTTCACTAAAAAAAAACTACCTGCTATAAAAGCTGCTTAGTTTCCCAGCTCTTAGATTAAACCAATGCCCAAATTTAGAGAAAAAAAAACAGTAATACTCACCAACCAATCACTTACCTGCTGTCCTGTGACGTCACTCCTTGGTTTTCTGTTGTTTTTGATCCGATCAGGTCCCCCACCCCTCTGGTCTCGGGCCTCGGTCCGCCGCTCTTTTATCCCCGCTCTCGGTCTCTCTCCTCTGCTCCCGATCAGGTCCCCCACCCCTCTGGTCTCGGGCCTCGGTCCACCGCTCTTTTATCCCCGCTCTCGGTCTCTCTCCTCTGCTCCCGATCAGGTCCGCCGCCGCTCTGGTCTCGGGCCTCGGTCCGCCGCTCTTTTATCCCCGCTCTCGGTCTCTCTCCTCTGCTCCCGATCAGGTCCGCCGCCGCTCTGGTCTCGGGCCTCGGTCCGCCGCTCTTTTATCCCCGCTCTCGGTCTCTCTCCTCTGCTCCCGATCAGGTCCGCCGCCTCTCTGGTCTCGGGCCTGGGTCCGCCGCTCTTTTATCCCCGCTCTCGGTCTCTCTCCTCTGCTCCCGATCAGGTCCGCCGCCGCTCTGGTCTCGGGCCTCGGTCCGCCGCTCTTTTATCCCCGCTCTCGGTCTCTCTCCTCTGCTCCCGATCAGGTCCGCCGTCGCTCTGGTCTCGGGCCTCGGTCCGCCGCTCTTTTATCCCCGCTCTCGGTCTCTCTCCTCTGCTCCCGATCAGGTCCGCCGCCTCTCTGGTCTCGGGCCTCGGTCCACCGCTCTTTTATCCCCGCTCTCGGTCTCTCTCCTCTGCTCCCGATCAGGTCCGCCGTCGCTCTGGTCTCGGGCCTCGGTCCGCCGCTCTTTTATCCCCGCTCTCGGTCTCTCTCCTCTGCTCCCGATCAGGTCCGCCGCCTCTCTGGTCTCGGGCCTCGGTCCACCGCTCTTTTATCCCCGCTCTCGGTCTCTCTCCTCTGCTCCCGATCAGGTCCGCCGCCACTCTGGTCTCGGGCCTCGGTCCGCCGCTCTTTTATCCCCGCTCTCGGTCTCTCTCCTCTGCTCCCGATCAGGTCCGCCGCCTCTCTGGTCTCGGGCCTCGGTCCACCGCTCTTTTATCCCCGCTCTCGGTCTCTCTCCTCTGCTCCCGATCAGGTCCGCCGCCGCTCTGGTCTCGGGCCTCGGTCCGCCGCTCTTTTATCCCCGCTCTCGGTCTCTCTCCTCTGCTCCCGATCAGGTCCGCCGCCGCTCTGGTCTCTGGCCTGGGTCCGCCGCTCTTTTATCCCCGCTCTCGGTCTCTCTCCTCTGCTCCCGATCAGGTCCGCCGCCGCTCTGGTCTCGGGCCTGGGTCCGCCGCTCTTTTATCCCCGCTCTCGGTCTCTCTCCTCTGCTCCCGATCAGGTCCGCCGTCGCTCTGGTCTCGGGCCTCGGTCCGCCGCTCTTTTATCCCCGCTCTCGGTCTCTCTCCTCTGCTCCCGATCAGGTCCGCCGCCGCTCTGGTCTCTGGCCTGGGTCCGCCGCTCTTTTATCCCCGCTCTCGGTCTCTCTCCTCTGCTCCCGATCAGGTCCGCCGCCGCTCTGGTCTCGGGCCTCGGTCCGCCGCTCTTTTATCCCCGCTCTCGGTCTCTCTCCTCTGCTCCCGATCAGGTCCGCCGTCGCTCTGGTCTCGGGCCTCGGTCCGCCGCTCTTTTATCCCCGCTCTCGGTCTCTCTCCTCTGGTTCCGCCCAGGTCCGCCACCGCTCTGGTCTCGGGCCTCGGTCCGCCGCTCTTTTATCCCCGCTCTCGGTCTCTCTCCTCTGCTCCCGATCAGGTCCCCCACCCCTCTGGTCTCGGGCCTCGGTCCACCGCTCTTTTATCCCCGCTCTCGGTCTCTCTCCTCTGCTCCCGATCAGGTCCCCCACCCCTCTGGTCTCGGGCCTCGGTCCGCCGCTCTTTTATCCCCGCTCTCGGTCTCTCTCCTCTGCTCCCGATCAGGTCCCCCACCGCTCTGGTCTCGGGCCTCGGTCCACCGCTCTTTTATCCCCGCTCTCGGTCTCTCTCCTCTGCTCCCGATCAGGTCCCCCACCCCTCTGGTCTCGGGCCTCGGTCCGCCGCTCTTTTATCCCCGCTCTCGGTCTCTCTCCTCTGCTCCCGATCAGGTCCGCCGTCGCTCTGGTCTCGGGCCTCGGTCCGCCGCTCTTTTATCCCCGTTCTCGGTCTCTCTCCTCTGCTCCCGATCAGGTCCCCCACCCCTCTGGTCTCGGGCCTCGGTCCGCCGCTCTTTTATCCCCGCTCTCGGTCTCTCTCCTCTGCTCCCGATCAGGTCCGCCGCCTCTCTGGTCTCGGGCCTCGGTCCGCCGCTCTTTTATCCCCGCTCTCGGTCTCTCTCCTCTGCTCCCGATCAGGTCCGCCGCCGCTCTGGTCTCGGGCCTCGGTCCACCGCTCTTTTATCCCCGCTCTCGGTCTCTCTCCTCTGGTTCCGATCAGGTCCGCCGCCGCTCTGGTCTCGGGCCTCGGTCCACCGCTCTTTTATCCCCGCTCTCGGTCTCTCTCCTCTGCTCCCGATCAGGTCCGCCGCTCTGGTCTCGGGCCTGGGTCCACCGCTCTTTTATCCCCGCTCTCGGTCTCTCTCCTCTGCTCCCGATCAGGTCCGCCGCTCTGGTCTCGGGCCTCGGGCCACCGCTCTTTTATCCCCGCTCTCGGTCTCTCTCCTCTGTTCCCGATCAGGTCCCCCACCGCTCTGGTCTCGGGCCTCGGTCCGCCGCTCTTTTATCCCCGCTCTCGGTCTCTCTCCTCTGCTCCCGATCAGGTCCGCCGTCGCTCTGGCCTCGGGCCTCGGTCCACCGCTCTTTTATCCCCGCTCTCGGTCTCTCTCCTCTGCTCCCGATCAGGTCCGCCGCCTCTCTGGTCTCGGGCCTCGGTCCGCCGCTCTTTTATCCCCGCTCTCGGTCTCTCTCCTCTGCTCCCGATCAGGTCCGCCGTCGCTCTGGTCTCGGGCCTCGGTCCGCCGCTCTTTTATCCCCGCTCTCGGTCTCTCTCCTCTGCTCCCGATCAGGTCCGCCGCCGCTCTGGTCTCGGGCCTCGGTCCGCCGCTCTTTTATCCCCGCTCTCGGTCTCTCTCCTCTGCTCCCGATCAGGTCCGCCGTCGCTCTGGTCTCGGGCCTGGGTCCGCCGCTCTTTTATCCCCGCTCTCGGTCTCTCTCCTCTGCTCCCGATCAGGTCCGCCGCCGCTCTGGTCTCGGGCCTCGGTCCGCCGCTCTTTTATCCCCGCTCTCGGTCTCTCTCCTCTGTTCCCGATCAGGTCCCCCACCGCTCTGGTCTCGGGCCTCGGTCCACCGCTCTTTTATCCCCGCTCTCGGTCTCTCTCCTCTGCTCCCGATCAGGTCCCCCACCCCTCTGGTCTCGGGCCTCGGTCCGCCGCTCTTTTATCCCCGCTCTCGGTCTCTCTCCTCTGCTCCCGATCAGGTCCCCCACCCCTCTGGTCTCGGGCCTCGGGCCGCCGCTCTTTTATCCCCGCTCTCGGTCTCTCTCCTCTGCTCCCGATCAGGTCCGCCGCCGCTCTGGTCTCGGGCCTCGGTCCGCCGCTCTTTTATCCCCGCTCTCGGTCTCTCTCCTCTGCTCCCGATCAGGTCCGCCGCCGCTCTGGTCTCGGGCCTCGGTCCGCCGCTCTTTTATCCCCGCTCTCGGTCTCTCTCCTCTGCTCCCGATCAGGTCCCCCACCGCTCTGGTCTCGGGCCTCGGTCCACCGCTCTTTTATCCCCGCTCTCGGTCTCTCTCCTCTGCTCCCGATCAGGTCCGCCGTCGCTCTGGTCTCGGGCCTCGGTCCGCCGCTCTTTTATCCCCGCTCTCGGTCTCTCTCCTCTGCTCCCGATCAGGTCCCCCACCGCTCTGGTCTCGGGCCTCGGTCCACCGCTCTTTTATCCCCGCTCTCGGTCTCTCTCCTCTGCTCCCGATCAGGTCCGCCGCCGCTCTGGTCTCGGGCCTCGGTCCACCGCTCTTTTATCCCCGCTCTCGGTCTCTCTCCTCTGCTCCCGATCAGGTCCGCCGCCTCTCTGGTCTCGGGCCTCGGTCCGCCGCTCTTTTATCCCCGCTCTCGGTCTCTCTCCTCTGCTCCCGATCAGGTCCGCCGTCGCTCTGGTCTCGGGCCTCGGTCCGCCGCTCTTTTATCCCCGCTCTCGGTCTCTCTCCTCTGCTCCCGATCAGGTCCGCCGCCGCTCTGGTCTCTGGCCTGGGTCCGCCGCTCTTTTATCCCCGCTCTCGGTCTCTCTCCTCTGCTCCCGATCAGGTCCGCCGTCGCTCTGGTCTCGGGCCTGGGTCCACCGCTCTTTTATCCCCGCTCTCGGTCTCTCTCCTCTGCTCCCGATCAGGTCCCCCACCGCTCTGGTCTCGGGCCTCGGTCCGCCGCTCTTTTATCCCCGCTCTCGGTCTCTCTCCTCTGCTCCCGATCAGGTCCGCCGCCGCTCTGGTCTCGGGCCTCGGTCCACCGCTCTTTTATCCCCGCTCTCGGTCTCTCTCCTCTGCTCCCGATCAGGTCCGCCGCCGCTCTGGTCTCGGGCCTCGGTCCACCGCTCTTTTATCCCCGCTCTCGGTCTCTCTCCTCTGCTCCCGATCAGGTCCGCCGCCTCTCTGGTCTCGGGCCTGGGTCCACCGCTCTTTTATCCCCGCTCTCGGTCTCTCTCCTCTGCTCCCGATCAGGTCCCCCACCCCTCTGGTCTCGGGCCTCGGTCCGCCGCTCTTTTATCCCCGCTCTCGGTCTCTCTCCTCTGCTCCCGATCAGGTCCGCCGCCTCTCTGGTCTCGGGCCTGGGTCCGCCGCTCTTTTATCCCCGCTCTCGGTCTCTCTCCTCTGCTCCCGATCAGGTCCCCCACCCCTCTGGTCTCGGGCCTGGGTCCACCGCTCTTTTATCCCCGCTCTCGGTCTCTCTCCTCTGCTCCCGATCAGGTCCGCCGTCGCTCTGGTCTCGGGCCTCGGTCCGCCGCTCTTTTATCCCCGCTCTCGGTCTCTCTCCTCTGCTCCCGATCAGGTCCCCCACCCCTCTGGTCTCGGGCCTCGGTCCGCCGCTCTTTTATCCCCGCTCTCGGTCTCTCTCCTCTGCTCCCGATCAGGTCCGCCGCCGCTCTGGTCTCGGGCCTCGGTCCGCCGCTCTTTTATCCCCGCTCTCGGTCTCTCTCCTCTGCTCCCGATCAGGTCCGCCGCCGCTCTGGTCTCGGGCCTCGGTCCACCGCTCTTTTATCCCCGCTCTCGGTCTCTCTCCTCTGCTCCCGATCAGGTCCGCCGCCGCTCTGGTCTCGGGCCTCGGTCCGCCGCTCTTTTATCCCCGCTCTCGGTCTCTCTCCTCTGCTCCCGATCAGGTCCCCCACCCCTCTGGTCTCGGGCCTCGGTCCGCCGCTCTTTTATCCCCGCTCTCGGTCTCTCTCCTCTGCTCCCGATCAGGTCCGCCGCCGCTCTGGTCTCTGGCCTCGGTCCGCCGCTCTTTTATCCCCGCTCTCGGTCTCTCTCCTCTGCTCCCGATCAGGTCCGCCGCCACTCTGGTCTCGGGCCTCGGTCCGCCGCTCTTTTATCCCCGCTCTCGGTCTCTCTCCTCTGCTCCCGATCAGGTCCGTCGCCGCTCTGGTCTCGGGCCTGGGTCCGCCGCTCTTTTATCCCCGCTCTCGGTCTCTCTCCTCTGCTCCCGATCAGGTCCGTCGCCGCTCTGGTCTCGGGCCTCGGTCCACCGCTCTTTTATCCCCGCTCTCGGTCTCTCTCCTCTGCTCCCGATCAGGTCCCCCACCGCTCTGGTCTCGGGCCTCGGTCCGCCGCTCTTTTATCCCCGCTCTCGGTCTCTCTCCTCTGCTCCCGATCAGGTCCCCCACCGCTCTGGTCTCGGGCCTCGGTCCGCCGCTCTTTTATCCCCGCTCTCGGTCTCTCTCCTCTGCTCCCGATCAGGTCCGCCGTCGCTCTGGTCTCGGGCCTCGGTCCGCCGCTCTTTTATCCCCGCTCTCGGTCTCTCTCCTCTGCTCCCGATCAGGTCCGCCGTCGCTCTGGTCTCGGGCCTGGGTCCACCGCTCTTTTATCCCCGCTCTCGGTCTCTCTCCTCTGCTCCCGATCAGGTCCCCCACCGCTCTGGTCTCGGGCCTCGGTCCGCCGCTCTTTTATCCCCGCTCTCGGTCTCTCTCCTCTGCTCCCGATCAGGTCCGCCGTCGCTCTGGTCTCGGGCCTCGGTCCGCCGCTCTTTTATCCCCGCTCTCGGTCTCTCTCCTCTGCTCCCGATCAGGTCCGCCGTCGCTCTGGTCTCGGGCCTCGGTCCGCCGCTCTTTTATCCCCGCTCTCGGTCTCTCTCCTCTGCTCCCGATCAGGTCCGCCGTCGCTCTGGTCTCGGGCCTCGGTCCGCCGCTCTTTTATCCCCGCTCTCGGTCTCTCTCCTCTGCTCCCGATCAGGTCCGCCGCCGCTCTGGTCTCGGGCCTCGGTCCGCCGCTCTTTTATCCCCGCTCTCGGTCTCTCTCCTCTGCTCCCGATCAGGTCCCCCACCCCTCTGGTCTCGGGCCTCGGTCCGCCGCTCTTTTATCCCCGCTCTCGGTCTCTCTCCTCTGCTCCCGATCAGGTCCCCCACCGCTCTGGTCTCGGGCCTCGGGCCGCCGCTCTTTTATCCCCGCTCTCGGTCTCTCTCCTCTGCTCCCGATCAGGTCCCCCACCGCTCTGGTCTCGGGCCTCGGTCCGCCGCTCTTTTATCCCCGCTCTCGGTCTCTCTCCTCTGCTCCCGATCAGGTCCGCCGCCGCTCTGGTCTCGGGCCTCGGTCCGCCGCTCTTTTATCCCCGCTCTCGGTCTCTCTCCTCTGCTCCCGATCAGGTCCCCCACCGCTCTGGTCTCGGGCCTCGGTCCACCGCTCTTTTATCCCCGCTCTCGGTCTCTCTCCTCTGCTCCCGATCAGGTCCGCCGCCGCTCTGGTCTCGGGCCTCGGTCCGCCGCTCTTTTATCCCCGCTCTCGGTCTCTCTCCTCTGCTCCCGATCAGGTCCGCCGTCGCTCTGGTCTCGGGCCTCGGTCCGCCGCTCTTTTATCCCCGCTCTCGGTCTCTCTCCTCTGCTCCCGCTCAGGTCCGCTGCTGCTCTGGTCTCGGGCCTCGGTCCACCGCTCTTTTATCCCCGCTCTCGGTCTCTCTCCTCTGCTCCCGATCAGGTCCCCCACCCCTCTGGTCTTGGGCCTCGGTCCGCCGCTCTTTTATCCCCGCTCTCGGTCTCTCTCCTCTGCTCCCGATCAGGTCCGCCGTCGCTCTGGTCTCGGGCCTGGGTCCGCCGCTCTTTTATCCCCGCTCTCGGTCTCTCTCCTCTGCTCCCGATCAGGTCCGCCGCCTCTCTGGTCTCGGGCCTCGGTCCGCCGCTCTTTTATCCCCGCTCTCGGTCTCTCTCCTCTGCTCCCGATCAGGTCCGCCGTCGCTCTGGTCTCGGGCCTCGGTCCGCCGCTCTTTTATCCCCGCTCTCGGTCTCTCTCCTCTGCTCCCGATCAGGTCCGCCGCCGCTCTGGTCTCTGGCCTGGGTCCGCCGCTCTTTTATCCCCGCTCTCGGTCTCTCTCCTCTGCTCCCGATCAGGTCCCCCACCGCTCTGGTCTCGGGCCTCGGTCCGCCGCTCTTTTATCCCCGCTCTCGGTCTCTCTCCTCTGCTCCCGATCAGGTCCGCCGCCGCTCTGGTCTCGGGCCTCGGTCCACCGCTCTTTTATCCCCGCTCTCGGTCTCTCTCCTCTGCTCCCGATCAGGTCCCCCACCGGTCTGGTCTCGGGCCTCGGTCCGCCGCTCTTTTATCCCCGCTCTCGGTCTCTCTCCTCTGCTCCCGATCAGGTCCGCCGCCTCTCGGGCCTGGGTCCACCGCTCTTTTATCCCCGCTCTCGGTCTCTCTCCTCTGCTCCCGATCAGGTCCGCCGTCGCTCTGGCCTCGGGCCTCGGTCCGCCGCTCTTTTATCCCCGCTCTCGGTCTCTCTCCTCTGCTCCCGATCAGGTCCGCCGTCGCTCTGGTCTCGGGCCTCGGTCCGCCGCTCTTTTATCCCCGCTCTCGGTCTCTCTCCTCTGCTCCCGATCAGGTCCGTCGCCGCTCTGGTCTCGGGCCTCGGTCCACCGCTCTTTTATCCCCGCTCTCGGTCTCTCTCCTCTGCTCCCGATCAGGTCCGCCGTCGCTCTGGTCTCTGGCCTCGGTCCGCCGCTCTTTTATCCCCGCTCTCGGTCTCTCTCCTCTGCTCCCGATCAGGTCCCCCACCCCTCTGGTCTCTGGCCTCGGTCCGCCGCTCTTTTATCCCCGCTCTCGGTCTCTCTCCTCTGCTCCCGATCAGGTCCCCCACCGCTCTGGTCTCGGGCCTCGGTCCGCCGCTCTTTTATCCCCGCTCTCGGTCTCTCTCCTCTGCTCCCGATCAGGTCCGCCGCCGCTCTGGTCTCGGGCCTCGGTCCGCCGCTCTTTTATCCCCGCTCTCGGTCTCTCTCCTCTGCTCCCGAACAGGTCCCCCACCGCTCTGGTCTCGGGCCTGGGTCCACCGCTCTTTTATCCCCGCTCTCGGTCTCTCTCCTCTGCTCCCGATCAGGTCCCCCACCCCTCTGGTCTCGGGCCTCGGTCCGCCGCTCTTTTATCCCCGCTCTCGGTCTCTCTCCTCTGCTCCCGATCAGGTCCGCCGCCGCTCTGGTCTCGGGCCTCGGTCCGCCGCTCTTTTATCCCCGCTCTCGGTCTCTCTCCTCTGCTCCCGATCAGGTCCGCCGTCGCTCTGGTCTCGGGCCTCGTTCCGCCGCTCTTTTATCCCCGCTCTCGGTCTCTCTCCTCTGCTCCCGATCAGGTCCCCCACCGCTCTGGTCTCGGGCCTCGGTCCGCCGCTCTTTTATCCCCGCTCTCGGTCTCTCTCCTCTGGTTCCGCCCAGGTCCGCCGCCGCTCTGGTCTCGGGCCTCGGTCCGCCGCTCTTTTATCCCCGCTCTCGGTCTCTCTCCTCTGCTCCCGATCAGGTCCGCCGTCGCTCTGGTCTTGGGCCTCGGTCCGCCGCTCTTTTATCCCCGCTCTCGGTCTCTCTCCTCTGCTCCCGATCAGGTCCGCCGCCGCTCTGGTCTCGGGCCTCGGTCCGCCGCTCTTTTATCCCCGCTCTCGGTCTCTCTCCTCTGCTCCCGATCAGGTCCGCCGCCGCTCTGGTCTCGGGCCTCGGTCCGCCGCTCTTTTATCCCCGCTCTCGGTCTCTCTCCTCTGCTCCCGATCAGGTCCCCCACCGCTCTGGTCTCGGGCCTCGGTCCGCCGCTCTTTTATCCCCGCTCTCGGTCTCTCTCCTCTGCTCCCGATCAGGTCCGCCGTCGCTCTGGTCTCGGGCCTCGGTCCGCCGCTCTTTTATCCCCGCTCTCGGTCTCTCTCCTCTGCTCCCGATCAGGTCCGCCGCCGCTCTGGTCTCGGGCCTCGGTCCGCCGCTCTTTTATCCCCGCTCTCGGTCTCTCTCCTCTGCTCCCGATCAGGTCCCCCACCCCTCTGGTCTCGGGCCTCGGTCCGCCGCTCTTTTATCCCCGCTCTCGGTCTCTCTCCTCTGCTCCCGATCAGGTCCCCCACCCCTCTGGTCTCGGGCCTGGGTCCACCGCTCTTTTATCCCCGCTCTCGGTCTCTCTCCTCTGCTCCCGATCAGGTCCCCCACCCCTCTGGTCTCGGGCCTCGGTCCGCCGCTCTTTTATCCCCGCTCTCGGTCTCTCTCCTCTGCTCCCGATCAGGTCCGCCGTCGCTCTGGTCTCGGGCCTGGGTCCGCCGCTCTTTTATCCCCGCTCTCGGTCTCTCTCCTCTGCTCCCGATCAGGTCCGCCGTCGCTCTGGTCTCGGGCCTGGGTCCGCCGCTCTTTTATCCCCGCTCTCGGTCTCTCTCCTCTGCTCCCGATCAGGTCCCCCACCGCTCTGGTCTCGGGCCTCGGTCCACCGCTCTTTTATCCCCGCTCTCGGTCTCTCTCCTCTGCTCCCGATCAGGTCCGCCGCCTCTCTGGCCTCGGTCCGCCGCTCTTTTATCCCCGCTCTCGGTCTCTCTCCTCTGCTCCCGATCAGGTCCGCCGCCGCTCTGGTCTCGGGCCTCGGTCCACCGCTCTTTTATCCCCGCTCTCGGTCTCTCTCCTCTGCTCCCGATCAGGTCCCCCACCCCTCTGGTCTCGGGCCTCGGTCCGCCGCTCTTTTATCCCCGCTCTCGGTCTCTCTCCTCTGCTCCCGATCAGGTCCGCCGTCGCTCTGGTCTCGGGCCTCGGTCCGCCGCTCTTTTATCCCCGCTCTCGGTCTCTCTCCTCTGCTCCCGATCAGGTCCCCCACCGCTCTGGTCTCGGGCCTCGGTCCGCCGCTCTTTTATCCCCGCTCTCGGTCTCTCTCCTCTGCTCCCGATCAGGTCCGCCGCCGCTCTGGTCTCGGGCCTCGGTCCGCCGCTCTTTTATCCCCGCTCTCGGTCTCTCTCCTCTGCTCCCGATCAGGTCCCCCACCCCTCTGGTCTCGGGCCTCGGTCCACCGCTCTTTTATCCCCGCTCTCGGTCTCTCTCCTCTGCTCCCGATCAGGTCCGCCGTCGCTCTGGTCTCGGGCCTCGGTCCGCCGCTCTTTTATCCCCGCTCTCGGTCTCTCTCCTCTGCTCCCGATCAGGTCCGCCGTCGCTCTGGTCTCGGGCCTCGGTCCGCCGCTCTTTTATCCCCGCTCTCGGTCTCTCTCCTCTGCTCCCGATCAGGTCCGCCGCCGCTCTGGTCTCGGGCCTCGGTCCGCCGCTCTTTTATCCCCGCTCTCGGTCTCTCTCCTCTGCTCCCGATCAGGTCCGCCGCCTCTCTGGCCTCGGTCCACCGCTCTTTTATCCCCGCTCTCGGTCTCTCTCCTCTGGTTCCGCCCAGGTCCGCCGTCGCTCTGGTCTCGGGCCTCGGTCCGCCGCTCTTTTATCCCCGCTCTCGGTCTCTCTCCTCTGCTCCCGATCAGGTCCCCCACCCCTCTGGTCTCGGGCCTCGGTCCACCGCTCTTTTATCCCCGCTCTCGGTCTCTCTCCTCTGCTCCCGATCAGGTCCCCCACCGCTCTGGTCTCGGGCCTCGGTCCGCCGCTCTTTTATCCCCGCTCTCGGTCTCTCTCCTCTGCTCCCGATCAGGTCCGCCGCCGCTCTGGTCTCGGGCCTCGGTCCGCCGCTCTTTTATCCCCGCTCTCGGTCTCTCTCCTCTGCTCCCGATCAGGTCCGCCGTCGCTCTGGTCTCGGGCCTCGGTCCGCCGCTCTTTTATCCCCGCTCTCGGTCTCTCTCCTCTGCTCCCGATCAGGTCCGCTGCTGCTCTGGTCTCGGGCCTCGGTCCGCCGCTCTTTTATCCCCGCTCTCGGTCTCTCTCCTCTGCTCCCGATCAGGTCCGCCGCCGCTCTGGTCTCGGGCCTGGGTCCGCCGCTCTTTTATCCCCGCTCTCGGTCTCTCTCCTCTGCTCCCGATCAGGTCCCCCACCGCTCTGGTCTCGGGCCTCGGGCCACCGCTCTTTTATCCCCGCTCTCGGTCTCTCTCCTCTGCTCCCGATCAGGTCCGCCGCCGCTCTGGTCTCGGGCCTCGGTCCGCCGCTCTTTTATCCCCGCTCTCGGTCTCTCTCCTCTGCTCCCGATCAGGTCCCCCACCGCTCTGGTCTCGGGCCTCGGTCCGCCGCTCTTTTATCCCCGCTCTCGGTCTCTCTCCTCTGCTCCCGATCAGGTCCGCCGCCGCTCTGGTCTCGGGCCTGGGGCCACCGCTCTTTTATCCCCGCTCTCGGTCTCTCTCCTCTGCTCCCGATCAGGTCCGCCGTCGCTCTGGTCTCGGGCCTCGGTCCGCCGCTCTTTTATCCCCGCTCTCGGTCTCTCTCCTCTGCTCCCGATCAGGTCCGCCGCCGCTCTGGTCTCGGGCCTGGGGCCGCCGCTCTTTTATCCCCGCTCTCGGTCTCTCTCCTCTGCTCCCGATCAGGTCCGCCGCCTCTCGGGCCTCGGTCCGCCGCTCTTTTATCCCCGCTCTCGGTCTCTCTCCTCTGCTCCCGATCAGGTCCGCCGCCGCTCTGGTCTCGGGCCTGGGGCCACCGCTCTTTTATCCCCGCTCTCGGTCTCTCTCCTCTGCTCCCGATCAGGTCCCCCACCGCTCTGGTCTCGGGCCTGGGGCCACCGCTCTTTTATCCCCGCTCTCGGTCTCTCTCCTCTGCTCCCGATCAGGTCCGCCGTCGCTCTGGTCTCGGGCCTCGGTCCGCCGCTCTTTTATCCCCGCTCTCGGTCTCTCTCCTCTGCTCCCGATCAGGTCCGCCGCCGCTCTGGTCTCGGGCCTCGGGCCACCGCTCTTTTATCCCCGCTCTCGGTCTCTCTCCTCTGCTCCCGATCAGGTCCGCCGCCGCTCTGGTCTCGGGCCTCGGTCCGCCGCTCTTTTATCCCCGCTCTCGGTCTCTCTCCTCTGCTCCCGATCAGGTCCGCCGCCTCTCTGGCCTCGGGCCTCGGTCCGCCGCTCTTTTATCCCCGCTCTCGGTCTCTCTCCTCTGCTCCCGATCAGGTCCGCCGCCGCTCTGGTCTCGGGCCTCGGTCCGCCGCTCTTTTATCCCCGCTCTCGGTCTCTCTCCTCTGCTCCCGATCAGGTCCGCCGCCGCTCTGGTCTCGGGCCTGGGGCCGCCGCTCTTTTATCCCCGCTCTCGGTCTCTCTCCTCTGCTCCCGATCAGGTCCGCCGCCTCTCGGGCCTCGGTCCGCCGCTCTTTTATCCCCGCTCTCGGTCTCTCTCCTCTGCTCCCGATCAGGTCCGCCGCCGCTCTGGTCTTGGGCCTGGGTCCGCCGCTCTTTTATCCCCGCTCTCGGTCTCTCTCCTCTGCTCCCGATCAGGTCCACCGTCGCTCTGGTCTCGGGCCTCGGGCCGCCGCTCTTTTATCCCCGCTCTCGGTCTCTCTCCTCTGCTCCCGATCAGGTCCGCCGCCGCTCTGGTCTCGGGCCTCGGTCCGCCGCTCTTTTATCCCCGCTCTCGGTCTCTCTCCTCTGCTCCCGATCAGGTCCGCCGTCGCTCTGGTCTCGGGCCTCGGTCCGCCGCTCTTTTATCCCCGCTCTGGTCCTGTTAGAATTTTATATGTTTCGATGAGATCACCTCTCATTCTTCTAAACTCTAATGAATATCGGCCGAGTTGACCTAATCTCTCCTCATACATCAGTCCTGCCATCCCACGAATCAGTCTGGTAAACCTTCGTTGCACTCCCTCCATGGCAAGGACATCCTTCCTCAGATAAGGAGACCAAAACTTCACACAATACTCCAGATGTGGTCTCACCAAGGCCCTGTACAACTGCAGTAAGACATCCCTGCTCCTGTACTCAAATCCTCTTGCAATGAAGGCCAACATACCATTCGCCTTCCTAACTGCTTGCTGCACCTGAATGCTCTCTTTCAATGACTGGTGTACAAGGACACCCAGGTCTCGTTGCACCTCCCCTTTTCCCAATCTATCACCATTCAGATAATAATCTGCCTTTCTGTTTTTACAACCAAAGTGGATAACCTCACATTTATCCACGTTATACTGCATCTGCCATGTTCTTGCTCACTCACTCAACTTGTCTAAATCACATTGGAGCCTCTTTGCATCCTCCTCACAGCTCATATTCCACCCCAGCTTTGTGTCGTCTGCAAACTTGGAAATGTTACATTTAGTTCCCTCATCCAAATCATTGATATATATTGTGAATAGCTGGGGCCCAAGCACTGATCCCTGCGGTACCCCACTAGTCACTGCCTGCCACCCCGAAAAAGACCCGTTTATTCCTACTCTCTGTTTCCTGTCTGTCAACCAATTCTCAATCCATGCCAGTATATTCCCCCCAATCCCATGTGCTTTAATTTTGCACACGAACCTCTTGTGTGGGACCTTATCAAAAGCCTTCTGAAAATCCAAGTACACCACATCCACTGGTTCTCCCTTATCTATTCTACTAGTTACATCCTCAAAAAACTCCAGTAGATTTGTTAAGCATGATTTCCCTTTCATAAACCCATGCTGACTTTGTCCAATCCCGTTAATGCCCTCCAAGTGTTATGTCATCACATCTTTTATAATAGACTCTAACATTTTCCCCACTACTGATGTTAGGCTAACCGGTCTGTAATTCCCTGTTTTTTCTCTCCCTCCTTTTTAAATAGTGGGGTTACATTTGCCACCCTCCAATCTGTAGGACCTGTTCCAGAGTCTATAGAATTTTGGAAGATGATCACCAATGCATCCACTATTTCCAGGGCCACTTCCTTTAGTACTCTGGGATGTAGATTATCAGGTCCTGGGGATTTGTCAGCCTTTAGCCCCATTAATTTCCCTGGCACTATTTTTTTTACTAATACTGGTTTCCTTCAGTTCCTCCCTCTCACGAGACCCTTGGTTCCCTAACATTTCTGGGAGGTTATTTCTGTCCTCCTTTGTGAAGACAGAACCAAAGTATGTGTTTAATTGTTCTGCCATTTCTTTGTTCCCCATTATAATTTCCCCCATTTCTGACTGTAAGGGACCTACATTTGCCTTCACTAATCTTTTTCTCTTGACATATTTATAGAAGCTTTTACAGTCAGTTTTTATGTTCCCTGCTAGTTTACTCTCATACTCTATTTTTCCCCTCTTAATCTATCTCTTTGTCCTCCTTTGCTGAATTCTGAACTGCTCCCAATCCTCAGGCTTGCCGCTTTTTCTGGTAATTTTATATGTCTCCTCTTTGGATCTAATACTATCCCTAATTTCTTTTGTAAGCCACGGTTGAGCCACCTTTCCTGTTTTATTTTTGCGCCAGACAGGAATGAATAATTGTTGTAATTCCTGCACACGTTCTTTAAATATTAGCCATTGCCTATCCACCGTCATCCCTTTTAGTAAAGTTCCCCAATCTATCATAGCCAACTCACACCTCATACTTTTATAATTTCCTTTATTTAGATTCAGGACCCTAGATTCAGATTCAACTACTTCACTCTCCATCTTAATGAGGAATTCTATCATGTTATGGTCGCTCTTCCCTAAGGGACCTTGCACAACAAGATTGTTAATTAATCCTCTCTCATTGGACAATACCCAGTCTAGGATCGCCTGTTCTCTAATTGGTTCCTCAACGTATTGGTCTAGAAAACCATCATGTACATACTCCAGGAATTCCTCCCCCACAGTATTATTGTTAATTTGGTTTGACCAATCTATATGTAAATTAAAATCACCCATGATTACAGTTGTACCCTTCTTGCATGTGTCTCTGATTTCCTGTTTAATGCCCTCCCCTACATCTCCACTACTGTTTGGGGGCCTATAGACAACCCCCACCAACGTTTTCTGCCCCTTGGTGTTTCTCAGCTCCACCCATACAGATTCCACATTGTGATTTTCCGAGCCAATATCCTTCCTCACTATTGCATTGATTTGCTCCTTTACTAACAACGCTACCCCACCTCCTTTCCCTTTTTGCCTGTCCTTCCTAAATATTGAATATCCCTGGATGTTCAGTTCCCATCCTTGGTCACCCTGCAGCCATGTCTCCGTAATCGCAACTATATCATAACCGTTAATATCTCTCTGCGCTGTTAATTCATCGACCTTATTGCGAATGCTCCGCGCATTAAGACACAATGCCTTTAGACTTGTCTTTTTAAGATTGCTCGTCATCTTAGTTTTATTTTGCACTATGGCCCTATTTGTTTTTCGCCCTTGTTTTCTCTGCCTTCCACTGTTGCTTCTTCCCTTTCTGTCTTTTGTTTCTATCCTTGTTTCCCCCTCCTCTGTCTCCCCGCTCAGGTTCCCATCCCCCTGCCACTCCAGTTTAAACCTTCCCCACCAGCACGAGCAAACACCCCCGCGAGGACATTGGTCCCGGTCCTGCTCGGGTGTAACCCGTCCCGCTTGTACAGGTCCCACCTTCCCCAGAACCGGTCCCAATGTCCCAGGAATCTAAATCCCTCCCTCCTACACCATCCCTGCAGCCACGCATTCATCCTGTCTATTCTCCTGTTCCTATACTCACTAGCACGTGGCACTGGTAGTAATCCTGAGATCACTACCTTTGAGGACAAAGCAGCCCGCTTGATTGGCACCCCATCCACCACCCTAAACATTCACTCCCTTCACCACCGGCGCACTGTGGCTGCAGTGTGTACCATCCACAGGATGCACTGCAGCAACTCGCCAAGGCTTCTTCGACAGCAACTCCCAAACCCGCGACCTCTACCACCTAGAAGGACAAGAGCAGCAGGTACATAGGAACAACACCACCTGCACGTTCCCCTCCAAGTCACACACCATCCCGACTTGGAAATATATCGCCGTTCCTTCATCGTCGCTGGGTCAAAATCCTGGAACTCCCTTCCTAACAGCACTGTGGGAGAACCTTCACCACACGGACTGCAGCGGTTCAAGAAGGCGGCTCACCACCACCTTCTCAAGGGCAATTAGGGATGGGCAATAAATGCCGGCCTCGCCAGCGATGCCCACATCCCATGAACAAATAAAGAATGTCCTGCTTTTTAATTTATCTCCTAACTCCTTAAATTCACCTTGCAGGACCTCATCCCTTTATTTACCTATGTTGTTGGTACCGATATGGACCACGACTATTGGCTGTTCACCCTCCCCCTCCAGAATGCCCTGCAGCCGCTCCGTGACATCCTTGACCCGAGCACCAGGGAGGCAACATACCATCCTGGAGTCAGGTTTGCGGCCGCAGAAACGCCTATCTGTTCCCCTTACAATTGAATCCCCGATCACTATAGCCCTGCCACTCTTCTTCCTCCCCTCCTGAGCAGCAGAGCCGCCCGTGGTGCCCCGAACCTGCCTCATGATAAGCCATCTCCCCCAACAGTATCCAAAGCGGTATATCTGTTTGAGAGGGAGATGGTCCCAGGGGACTCCTGCTCTACCTGCCTCGTCCTTTTACTCTGCCTGGCGGTCACCCATTTCCTTTCTGCCTGTGTAATCTTTACCTGCGGTGTGACCACCTCACTGAACGTGCTATCCACGATAGTCTCAGCATCGCGGATGCTCCACAGTGAATCCACCTGCAGCTCCAGCTCCGAAATGCGATTAGAATATCAATGGGTTGGTGGAGTGAGCGGAAAAGTGGCAAATGGAGTTCAACCCGGAGAAGTGTGAGGTAATGCACTCAGGGAGGGCAAACAGTAAAAGGGAATACGCAGTAAACGGGAATATATTGAGAGGGGTAGAGGAAGTGAGAGACCTTGGAGTGCATGTGCACAGGTCCCTGAAGGTGGCAGTACAGGTAGATAAGGTTGTGAAGAAGGCATACGGAATGCTCTCCGTTATTAGCCGAGGTACAGAATACAAAAGCAGGGATGTAATGATGGAACTGTGTAAAACGCTGGTAAGGCCACAGCTGGAGTATTGTGCGCAGTTCTGGTCACCACATTACAGGAAGGACAGGAGGGAGTGCAGAGTGCACTGGATACAGCAAAGGCTATGGGCCCCGACAACATCCCAGCTGTAGTGCTGAAGACTTGTGCTCCAGAACTAGCTGCGCCTCAAGCCAAGCTGTTCCAGTACAGCAACAACACTGGCATCTACCCGACAATGTGGAAAATTGCCCAGGTATGTCCTGTCCACAAAAAGCAGGACAGATCCAATCCGGCCAATTACCGCCCCATCAGTCTACTCTCAATCATCAGCAAAGTGATGGAAGGTGTCGTCGACAGTGCTATCAAGCAGCACTTACCCACCAATAACCTGCTCACCGATGCTCAGTTTGGGTTCTGCCAGGACCACTCGGCTCCAGACCTCATTACAGCCTTGGTCCAAACATGGACAAAAGAGCTGAATTCCAGAGGTGAGGTGAGAGTGACTGCCCTTGACATCAAGGCAGCATTTGACCGTGTGTGGCACCAAGGAGCCCTAGTAAAATTGAAGTCAATGGGAATCAGGGGGAAAACTCTCCAGTGGCTGGAGTCATACCTAGCACAAAGGAAGATGGTAGTGGTTGTTGGAGGCCAATCATCTCAGCCCCAGGGCATTGCTGCAGGAGTTCCTCAGGGCAGTGTCCGAGGCCCAACCATCTTCAGCTGCTTCATCAATGACCTTCCCTCCATCATAAGGTCAGAAATGGGGATGTTCGCTGATGACTGCACAGTGTTCAGTTCCATTCGCAACCCCTCAAATAATGAAGCAGTCCGGGCCCGCATGCAGCAAGACCTGGACAACATCCAGGCTTGGGCTCATAAGTGGCAAGTAACATTCGCGCCAGATAAGTGCCAGGCAATGACCATCTCCAACAAGAGAGAGTCTAACCACCTTCCCTTGACATTCAACGGCATTACCATCGCCGAATCCCCCACCATCAACATCCTGGGGGTCACCATTGACCAGAAACTGAACTGGACCAGCCATATAAATACTGTGGCTACAAGAGCAGGTCAGAGGCTGGGTATTCTGCAGCGAGTGACTCACCTCCTGACTCCCCAAAGCCTTTCCACCATCTACAAGGCACAAGTCAGGAGTGTGATGGAATACTCTCCACTTGCCTGGATGAGTGCAGCTCCAACAACACTCAAGAAGCTCGACACCATCCAGGACAAAGCAGCCCGCTTGATTGGCACCCCATCCACCACCCTAAACATTCACTCCCTTCACCACCGGCGCACTGTGGCTGCAGTGTGTACCATCCACAGGATGCACTGCAGCAACTCGCCAAGGCTTCTTCGACAGCACCTCCCAAACCCACGACCTCTATCACCTAGAAGGACAAGGGCAGCAGGTACATGGGAACAACACCACCTGCACGTTCCCCTCCAAGTCACACACCATCCCGACTTGGAAATATATCGCCGTTCCTTCATCGTCACTGGGTCAAAATCCTGGAACTCCCTTCCTAACAGCACTGTGGGAGAACCTTCACCACACGGACTGCAGCGGTTCAAGAAGGCGGCTCACCACCACCTTCTCAAGGGCAATTAGGGATGGGCAATAAATGCCGGCCTCGCCAGCGACGCCCACATCCCATGAACAAATTTTAAAAAAGTAGCTGATTGGTTTGTCGCTGGCGAATGTCTTTTTTAGTCTTTCGTTTATTTTTGTTATGTTTAATTAATAATCTAATAAATCAAGGCCTGTCAGGGCAGCTCAGACCCGTCGAATACACGGCCTGCACCATGTGGGAACTCCAGGACGCTTCCCGGGTTTCGGACCTTAAGCAACAGCTGGCGTCAGTGCGGTGTATCCGCGAGGCTGAGAGTTTCGTGGACAGCACGTCTCAGGAGGTGGTGACCCCGCAGATTAAGAGACTGCAGGCAGAGAGGGACTGGGTGACCGCCAGGCAGATAAGGAGGACCAGGCAGGTAGTTCAGGAATCCCCCGAGTGCATCTCACTCTCCAACCAGTGTTCAGTTCTGGGGAGTGCAGCCAGAGACAAGTCCACAGCACCATGGGTGGCTCAGCTGTACAGCAGGGTGAGGAGAAAGGTCAGGAGAGGGATAGTGATCGGGGATTCTATGGTTAGGGGAACAGACAGGCGTTTCTGTGGCTGCAGATGTGACTCCAGGATGGTATGTTGCCTCCCTGGTGCTCGGGTCAAGGATGTCACTGAGCGGCTGCAGAACATTCTGGAGGGGGAGGGTGAACAGGCAGAGGTCGTGGTCCATATCGGTACCAACGACATAGGTTAAAAAAGGGATGAGGTCCTGCAGGCAGATTTTAAGGAGTTAGGGAAGACATGACAAAAGAGATAGAGAGTAAGATGAAACAGAAAAAAGTAGCATATGACAGATGTCAGATTGATAACACAAGTGAGAACCAGGCAGAATATAGAAAGTTCAGAGGGGAAGTGAAAAAGGAAATAAGAGGGGCAAAGAGAGAGTATGAGAATAGACCTGCGGCCAACATAAAAGGGAATCCAAAAGTCTTCTGCAGACATGTAAACAGTAAACGGGTAGTAAGAGGAGGGGTGGGGCCGATTAGGGACCATAAAGGAGATCTACTCATGGAGGCAGAGGGCATGGCCGAGGTACTAAATGAGTACTTTACATCTGTCTTTACCAAGGAAGAAGATGCTGCCAGAGTCTCAGTAAAGGAAGATATAGTTGAGATACTGGATGGGCTAAAAATTGATGAAGAGGAGGTACTAGAAAGGCTAGCTGTACTTAAAGTAGATAAATCACCCGGTCCGGATGGGATGTATCCCAGGTTGCTGAGGGGAGTAAGGGTGGAAATTGCGGAGGTACTGGCCATAATCTTCCAAACATCCATAGATCCTGGGGTGGTGCCAGAGGGCTGGAGAATTGCAAATGTTACACCCTTGTTCAAAAAAGGGTGTAAGGATAAACCCAGCAACTACAGGCCAGTCAGTTTAACCTCAGTGGTGGGGAAACTTTTAGAAATGATAATCCAGGACAGAATTAACAGTCACTTGGACGAGGGTGGATTGATTAGGGAAAGCCAGCACGGATTTGTTAAAGGCAAATCGTGTTTAACTAACCTGATAGAGTTTTTTGATGAGGTAACAGAGAGGGTCAATGAGGGCAATGCGGTTGATGTCATGTATATGGACTTTCAAAAGGTGTTTGATAAAGTGCCGCATGATAGGCTTATCATCAAGATTGTGACCCGTGGAATAAAGGGGGCAGTAACAACATGGATACAGAATTGGCTAAGTGACAGGAAACAGAGAGTAGTGGTGAACGGTTGTTTTTCGGACTGGAGGGAGGTGTACAGTGGTGTTCCCCAGGGGTCAGTGCTGGGACCACTGCTTTTCTTGATATATATTAATGACTTGGACTTGGGTGTACAGGGCACAATTTCAAAATTTGTAGATGGCACAAAACTTGGAAGGGTAGTGAACAGTGAGGAGGATAGTGATAGACTTCAAGAGGATATGGACAGGCTGGTGGAATGGGCAGACACGTGGCAGATGAAATTTAACGCAGAAAAATGCGAAGTGATACATTTCAGTAGGAAGAACGAGGAGAGGCAAAATAAACTAGAGGGCACAACTCTAAAAGAGGTACAGGAACAGAGAGATCTGGGGATTTATGTGCACAAATCGATGAAGGTGGCAGGGCAGGTTGAGAAAGTGGTTAAAAAAGCATACGGGATCCTGGGCTTTATAAATAGAGGCACAGAGTATAAAAGTATGGAAGTCATGATGAACCTTTATAAAACACTGGTTCGGCCACAACTGGAGTATTGTGTCCAGTTCTGGGCACCGCACTTTAGGAAAGATGTGAAGGCCTTAGAGAGGGTGCAGAAGAGATTTACTGGAATGATTCCAGGGATGAGGGACTTTAGTTCCGTGGATAGACTGGAGAAGCTGGGGTTGTTCTCCTTGGAACAGAGACGGTTGAGAGGAGATTTGATCGAGGTATTCAAAATCATGACTGGTCTAGACACAGTAGATAGAGAGAAACTGTTCCCATTGGCGGAAGGGTCAAGGACCAGAGGACACAGATTTAAGGTGATTGGCAAAAGAACCAAAGGTGACATGAGGAAAAACTTTTTTACACAGCGAGTGGTTAGGATCTGGAATGCACTGCCCGAGGGGGTGGTGGAGGCAGATTCAATCATGGCCTTCAAAAGGGAACTGGATAAATACTTGAAAGGAAAAAATGTGCAGGGCTACGGGGAAAGGGCGGGGGAGTGGGACTAGCTGGATTGCTCTTGCATAGAGCTGGCATGGACTCGATGGGCCGAATGGCCTCCTTCTGTGCTGTAACCTTTCTATGATTCTATGATTTATAAGCGGGACCTCAAAGGTAGTAATTTCCGGATTACTCCCAGTGCCACGGGCTAGTGAGTATAGAAATAGGAGGATAGAACAGATGAATGTGTGGCTGGAGAGATGGTGCAGGAGGGAGGGCTTTAGATTCCTGGGGCATTGGGACCAGTTCTGGGGGAGGTGGAACATGTCCAGGCCGGACGGGTTGGACCTCAACAGGGCCGGGACCAATATCCTCACGGGGAGGTTTGTGAGTGTTGTCCGGAGGGTTTAAACTAACTTGGCAGGAGGATGGAAACCTGAGCGTAGATTCAGAAGGGAGAGAAGCAGAGCTGGAAATGGAAGGCAGAAAATTAGTGAGTGAGTTTGGAAGGCAGAGGAAACAAAGGTTAGAAACTAGACCACAAAGGAGTTTGGCAATGCTTAATGGGTGATACCTCAATTCAAGGAGTCTAGTGAATAAGGGGGAAGAGAAGGGGGAGAAGGAGGGAGGAGAAGGGGGGAGAAGGGGGGAGAGGAGAAGGGGGTGGAGAAGGGGGAGAAGGGGGAGAGGAGAAGGGGGTGGAGAAGGCGGGGAGAAGGGGAGGAGAAGGGGGTGGAGGGGGTGGAGAAGGGAGGAGGAGAAGGGGGTGGAGAGGGGGAGAAGGGGAAGGAGGTAGAGAGGGCAGAGGTAGGAGAAAGGGAAAAGAATGAAGGGATGGAGAGGAGGTAGGGAAGTAAAGGGGAGGAGAGAGGAAGAGGGAGAGAGGGAGGGGGAAGGGGAGAGAATGGCTGCTTTGGGAGGTAATGAAAAGGATTTCCGTTGATGGGTGAGAGGGTCAGATTTGGCTGGGCCCAGTGTGTAGGAAATATGCAACAGCTTTTCCCCAGGCACTGATCATAGAATCATAGAAATTTACAGCACAGAAGGAGGCCATTCGGCCCATCGTGTCCGCGCCGGCTGAGAAACGAGCCCCCCAGCCGAATCCCACTTTCCCGCACTTGGTCCGTAGCCCTGTAGGTCACGGCTCTTCAGGGGCACATCCAGGGATTTTTTAAATGAGTTGAGGGTTTCTGCCTCTCCCACCCTCTCAGGCAGTGAGTTCCAGACCCCACCACCCTCTGGGTGAAAACATTTCTCCTCAGCTCCCCTCTAATCCTTCTACCAATCACTTTAAATCTGTGCCCCCTGGTTATTGACCTCTCTGCTAAGGGAAATAGGTCCTCCCTGTAGGTCACTGCCATCAGCCCTGCTGCCCCTCCTGGACTGTCTTTCACCTCCCCGTGTACAGACACTCCATCCAAACCATCCCCGGACTTTCAGGGTCCACAACAACACGACTGCAGGATATCAACAACGAGGCCCATCCCACCTTCACAGGATGACTGGGGCTGGCCAATGAAGGACTGGCCTTGTCCAGATTGGCCAATGGGAGGAGCAGAAACCATTTCTTTCAAAAGACAAGTGAGTAAAATATTTCAAAAAGAATGTGGAGAAAGAGCAGGGGGATGGGACTAACTGGATAACTCTTTCAAAGAGCCGGCACAGGCACGATGGGCAGAATGGTCTCCTCCTGTGCTGTACCAACTGTGATACCCTGATACCCCCAGATCTCTCTGTTCCTGCACCCCTTTTAAAATTGTACCATTTAGTTTATTTTGCCTCTCCTCATTCTTCCTACCGAAATGTATCACTTCACATTTCTCTGCATTAAATTGCATCCCCCATGTGTCTGCTCATTTCACCAGTCTGTCTCTGTCCTCCTGAAGTCTGTTACGATCCTCCACATTGTTTACTACATTTCCAAGTGCCAATTAATTTTATCCTGGATTATTGTGTCTAAAAGTTTCCCCACCACTGACGTTAGACTGACTGGCCTGTAATTACCGGGTTTACCCCTCTCCCCTTTTTTGAACAGAGGGGTGTAACATTTGCAATCCTCCAGTCCTCCGGCACCATCCCCATATCTAAGGAGGATTGGAAGATTGTGGTCAGATCCTCCGCAATTTCCACCCTTACTTCCCTCTGTAACCTGGGATGTTTCCCATCTGGACCGGGTGACTTTTCTACTTTGAGTGCTGCCAATCTTTTAAGCCCCTCCTCTTTATCTATTTTTATCCTCTCCAATATCACTCCTCCCTCCTCCTTTACTCTACAATGGCAGCATCCTCTTCTCTAGTGAATGCCGATGTAAAGTATCCATTCAGTACCTCAGACAGGCCCTCTGCCCCCACAAGAAGATCTCCTTTTTGTCCCGAATCAGTCCCACCCTTCCTTTCACTGCCCTTTTACTATTTATATGTTTATAAAAGACTTTTGGATTCCCTTTTATGTTAGTCGCTAATCTATTCTCATTCTCTCTCTTTGCCCCTCTTATTCCCTTTTTTTGATCTCCTCTGTACTTTCTGTATTCAGCCTGATTCTCTACTCGATTATGAACCTTACATTCATCATAAGCCTCCTTTTCCTGTTTCATTTTAATCTCTATATCTTCAGTCACCCAGGGAGCTCTATCTTTTGATGCCCTTCCTTTCCCCCTCGTGGGAATGTGTCTACTCTGTACCCAAACCATCTCCTCCCTGAAGGCCTCCCATTGCTCAATTACTGTTTTGACTAACAATTTTTGATTCCAATCCACTGGGGCACGTTCCCTTTTTAACACTGAAATTTGCCCCCTCCAGTTAAGTATTTTCACACTGGATTGTTCCTTGTCCTTTTCTGTAATGTTCTAAACCTGATGAGCCCAATGGAATCTCTCCACTCGCCTGGATGGTGCAATGCAACAAGATTTGAATCTTGACACTATCCAGGGCGGAGAAGTTCCCTGGATCACTGGCCCTGTCACTGGACTCAATCTCCACCCACATCACCGCGACTGCAGTCTGCCTGAACTACATGAGGCCCTGCTTCTTCTAGTGAATCGAGGAAAGAGGGTTAGAGAGGGAGGCTGAGGAGTGGGGATCACATGACCCTGAGTACAAGGAGTGACCAGCAATGTGGGGACAATCAGATAAACGGGAGAAGAAGCAGAAAACCTGAGAAACAGTCCCCACCTACAACCCTGTCCTCTGCCCCCTGAACCCTGCCCTCCGCCCCCTGAACCTTGCCCTCCGCTTTCCCAAACTCTGCCCTCCGCCCCCCCAACCCCTCAAACCCCAGCCCTGGAGATGACCCTCGCTGCCTCAGCCACTTCCTTTGTCTGCCTGGGTAGATGTTGGTGGAAGCCGACACCCTTGTCCCAACCTGGCCTCCCCCTGGAGTCCCCCTGACCTGCCTGGAATCCTCTGCCCCGATCTATGTTTGTGAACAGACAAACTCCGCTTTTAAACACCTGGCAGCTCCTGCTCCCTTTAAATAAAGGGGCACTCACCCCAAATAATCACAGCAGGGTGATCCCACAGTCCAGAAGTGGCATGAGTCACACCTCACCCCAGATCATGCCCGACACTTCCATGGTCACTGCGCCTGGGTTATAGACCACATTCTGACAGCTTATCAGACGATAGAAAGTAAGTTTACAAAGTAAGGACGGACGAATTTGATTCAATAAACTTGGCCATTTCTCAGCAGGCAACAATTTAACAAAGTTTAGGAACGGAATGTTCTGGGCCTGATTTTGGACGTTAGTTTCCTGACAACGAATCAGCCAGTGAATCAGTCAGAATTGTTTCACATTCCTGTTTACGTTCAGTGTTGGAATGGTGATTAACTGTTTCAATCCCACACTGACCAATCCCTTCACCCCATTCAATCCCACACTGACCAATCCCTTCACCCCATTCAATCCCACACTGACCAATCCCTTCACCCCATTCAATCCCACACTGACCAATCCCTTCACCCCATTCAATCCCACACTGACCAATCCCTTCACCCCATTCAATCCCACACTGACCAATCCCTTCACCCCATTCAATCCCACACTGACCAATCCCTTCACCCCATTCAATCCCACACTGACCAATCCCTTCACCCCATTCAATCCCACACTGACCAATCCCTTCACCTCATTCATCCCGAGGTATGTCCTGTCCCACCGGCAGGACAGACCCACCAGAGGTGGCGGTACAGTGATATACAGTCAGGAGGGAGTGGCCCTGGGAGTCCTCAACATTGACTCTGGACCCCATGAAATCTCATGGCATCAGGTCAAACATGGGCACGGAAACCTCCTGCTGATTACCACCTACCGTCCTCCTTCAGCTGATGAATCAGTCCTCCTCCATGCTGAGCATCACTTGGAGGAAGCACTGAGGGTAACAAGGGCACAGAATGTACTCTGGGTGGGGGACTTCAATGTCCATCACCAAGAGTGGCTCGGTAGCACCACTACTGACCGAGCTGGCCGAGTCCTGAAGGAAAAACCTACTTGACCTCGTCCTCACCAATCTACCTGTCGCAAATGCATCTGTCCATGACAGTATTGGTAGGAGTGACCACCGCACAGTCCTCGTGGAGATGAAGTCCCGTCTTCGCACTGAGGATACCATCCAACGTGTTGTGTGGCACTATCATAGAATCATAGAATCATAGAAGTTTACAACATGGAAACAGGCCCTTCGGCCCAACATGTCCATGTCGCCCAGTTTATACCACTAAGCTAGTCCCAATTGCCTGCACTTGGCCCATATCCCTCTATACCCATCTTACCCATGTAACTGTCCAAATGCTTTTTAAAAGACAAAATTGTACCCGCCTCTACTATTGCCTCTGGCAGCTCGATCCAGACACTCACCACCCTTTGAGTGAAAAAATTGCCCCTTTGGACCCTTTTGTATCTCTCCCCTCTCACCTTAAATCTATGCCCCCTCGTTATAGACTCCCCTACCTTTGGGAAAAGATTTTGACTATCTACCTTATATATGCCCCTCATTATTTTACAGACTTCTATAAGATCACCCCTAAACCTCCTACTCTCCAGGGAAAAAAGTCCCAGTCTATCTAACCTTTCCCTATAAGTCAAACCATCAAGTCCCGGTAGCATCCTAGTAAATCTTTTCTGCACTCTTTCTAGTTTAATAATATCCTTTCTATAATAGGGTGACCAGAACTGTCCACAGTATTCCAAGTGTGGCCTTACTAATGTCATGTACAACTTCAACAAGACATCCCAACTCCTGCATTCAATGTTCTGACCAATGAAACCAAGCATGCCGAATGCCTTCTTCACCACCCTATCCACCTGTGACTCCACTTTCAAGGAGCTATGAACCTGTACTCCTAGATCTCTTTGTTCTATAACTCTCCCCAACGCCCTACCATTAACGGAGTAGGTCCTGGCCCGATTCGATCTACCAAAATGCATCACCTCACAATTATCTAAATTAAACTCCATCTGCCATTCATCGGCCCACTGGCCCAATTTATCAAGATCCCGTTGCAATCCTAGATAACCTTCTTCACTGTCCACAATGCCACCAATCTTGGTGTCATCTGCAAACTTACTAACCATTCCTCCTAAATTCTCATCCAAATCATTAATATAAATAACAAATAACAGCGGACCCAGCACCGATCCCTGAGGCACACCGCTGGTCACAGGTCTCCAGTTTGAAAAACAACCCTCTACAACCACCCTCTGTTTTCTGTCGTCAATCCAATTTTGTATCCAATTGGCTACCTCACCTTGGATCCCGTGAGATATCACTGTGCTAAATGGGATAGATTCAGAACAGATCTAGCAGCTCAAAACTGGGCATCCATGAGGCGCTGTGGGCCATCAGCAGCAGCAGAATTGTATTCCAGCACAATCTGTAACCTCATGGCCCGGCATATTCCTCACTCTACCATTACCAACAAGCCAGGAGATCAACCCTGGTTCAATGAGGAGTGTAGAATAGCATGCCAGGAGCAGCACCAGGTGTACCTAAAAATGAGGTGCCAACCTGGTGAAGCTGCAACTCAGGACTACATGCATGCTAAACAGCGGAAGCAACATGCTATAGACAGAGCTAAGCGATTCCACAACCAACGGATCAGATCAAAGCTCTGCAGTCCTGCCACATCCAGTCATGAATGGTGGTGGACAGTTAAACAACTAACGGGAGGAGGAGGCTCTGTAAACATCCCCATCCTCAATGATGGCGGAGTCCAGCTCGTGAGTGCAAAAGACAAGGCTGAAGCGTTTGCAACCATCTTCAGCCAGAAGTGTCGAGTGGATGATCCATCTCAGCCTCCTCCCGATATCCCCACCATCACAGAAGCCAGTCTTCAGCCAATTCGAGTCACTCCACGTGATATCAAGAAATGGCTGAGTGCACTGGATACAGCAAAGGCTATGGGCCCCGACAACATCCCGGCTGTAGTGCTGAAGACTTGTGCTCCAGAACTAGCTGCGCCTCTAGCCAAGCTGTTCCAGTACAGCTACAACACTGGCATCCACCCGACAATGTGGAAAATTGCCCAGGTATGTCCTGTCCACAAAAAGCAGGACAAATCCAATCCAGCCAATTACCACCCCATCAGTCTACTCTCAATCATCAGCAAAGTGATGGAAGGTGTCGTCGACAGTGCTATCAAGCGGCACTTACTCACCAATAACCTGCTCACCGATGCTCAGTTTGGGTTCTGCCAGGACCACTCGGCTCCAGACCTCATTACAGCCTTGACCGAGCATGTGACCAAGTGTGGCACCAAGTCAATGGGAATCAGGGGGAAAACTCTCCAGTGGCTGGAGTCATACCTGGCACAAAGGAAGATGGTAGTGGTTGTTGGAGGCCAATCATCTCAGCCCCAGGACATTGCTGCAGGAGTTCCTCAGGGCACTGTCCTCGGCCCAACCATCTTCAGCTGCTTCATCAATGACCTTCCCTCCAACATAAGGTCAGAAATGGGGATGTTCGCTGATGATTGCACAGTGTTCAGTTCCATTCGCAACCCCTCAGATAATGAAGCAGTCCGTGCCCACATGCAGCAAGACCTGGACAACATCCAGGCTTGGGCTCATAAGTGGCAAGTAACATTCGCGCCAGATAAGTGCCAGGCAATGACCATCTCCAACAAGAGAGTCTAACCACCTCCCCTTGACATTCAACGGCATTACCATCGACGAATCCCCCACCATCAACATCCTGGGGGTCACCATTGACCAGAAACTTAACTGGACCAGCCACATAAATACTGTGGCTACAAGAGCAGGTCAGAGGCTGGGTATTCTGCAGCGAGTGACTCACCTCCTGACTCCCCAAAGCCTTTCCACCATCTGCAAGGCACAAGTCAGGAGTGTGATGGAATACTCTCCACTTGCCTGGATGAGTGCAGCTCCAACAACACTCAAGAAGCTCGACACCATCCAAGATAAAGCAGCCCGCTTGATTGGCACCCCATCCACCACCCTAAACATTCACTCCCTTCACCACTGGCGCACCGTGGCTGCAGTGTGTACCATCCACAGGATGCACTGCAGCAACTCGCCAAGGCTTCTTCGACAGCGCCTCCCAAACCCGCGACCTCTACCACCTAGAAGGACAAGGGCAGCAGGCGCATGGGAACAACACCACCTGCACGTTCCCCTCCAAGTCACACACCATCCCGACTTGGAAATATATCGCCGTTCCTTCATCGTCGCTGGGTCAAAATCCTGGAACTCCCTACCTAACAGCACTGTGGGAGAACCTTCACCACACGGACTGCAGCGGTTCAAGAAGGCGGCTCACCACCACCTTCTCAAGGGCAATTAGGGATGGGCAATAAATTTTTTCTTTCACAAAATATACTTTATTCATAAAATTTGCAGCAATACATACAATACAGTTCTCATATCACATTCCAAACGTACACAATACAGATTGTACAATTTGCAGGTTACATCAAGTACAGTTCGATGAACACATTGGATATAATTACAGTTCATGACACTCTGGGGTGTCTCATTGCATTGCACTCATACAGATTATTGATTACAGGTACGTTACAGGTTCATTACAGGTACATTACAGCAATTTGAATTTTACATTCTGCCCGAGGGGTTTTTCCCTGATTGCAGCCCCTCGGTTTACAATGGCGGGAAGGCTCTAAACGGTTGCCTTTCCCCACAGAGCCTTTGCGGCGGCCGCACCCATCCTCAGTGCGTCCCTCAGCACGTAGTCCTGGACCTTGGAATGTGCCAGTCTGCAACACTCGGTCGAGGACAGCTCCTTGCACTGGAAGACCAGCAAGTTTCGGGCAGACCAAAGGGCGTCTTTCACCGAGTTGATGGTCTTCCAGCAGCAGCTGATGTCCGTCTCAGTGTGCGTCCCCGGGAACAGCCCGTAGAGCACAGAGTCCTGTGTTACGGAACTGCTCGGGACGAACCTGGACAGATACCACTGCATCTCTCTCCAGACCGTCTTTGCAAAGGCACATTCCAGAAGGAGATGGGTGACGGTCTCGTCTCCACCGCAGCCTCCTCGGGGACAGTGCGCGGTGGCGCTGAGAGTCCGGGAGTGCATGAAGGATCTGACGGGAAGGGCCCTTCTCACCACCAGCCAAGCTAGGTCTTGGTGCTTGTTTGAGAGCTCTGGCGATGAGGCGTTCTGCCAAATGACATTGACAGTCTGCTCGGGGAACCAACCGACAGGATCCACCATCTCCTTTTCCCGCAGGGTCTCGAGGACGTTACATGCGGACCACTTGCTGATCGCCTTGTGTTCAAAGGTGTTTTCCTGCACAAACCTTTCCACGAAGGACAGGTGGGGCGGAACGGTCCAACTGGATGGAGTGTTCCGTGGCAGCGTGGCCAGGCCCATCCTTCTCAACACCGGGGACAGGTAGAACCTCAGCACGTAGTGACACTTTGTGTTTGCGTACCGAGGGTCTATGCACAGCTTGATGCAGCCGCACACAAAGGTGGCCATCAGGATGAGGGCCACGTTGGGCACGCCTTTCCCCCCTTTCTCTGGAGATTTGTACATCGTGACCCTGCGGACATGGTCCATTTTTGATCTCCAGACAAAGTGGAAGATGGCTCGGGTGACTGTCGCGGCGCAGGAGCGAGGTATGGGCCAGACCTGCGCCACGTACAGCAACACTGAGAGCACCTCGCACCTGATGACCAGGTTCTTGCCCACGATTGAGAGGGATCGTCAATCCCACAGTCCCAGTTTCTGTTTAACCTTGGAAATACGCTCCTCCCAGTTTTTGGTGCACGCCCCGGCCCCCCCGAACCAGATCCCCAGCACCTTCAGGTAATCCGACCTGACGGTGAAGGGGACAAAGGATCAGTCGGTCCAGTTCCCAAAGAACACGGCCTCGCTCTTGGTACAATTTACCCTGGCCCCCGAGGCCAGTTCGAACTGGTCGCAGATGCTCATCAATCTGCGGACCGACAGCTGATCCGAGCAAAAGACGGCGACGCCGTCCGTGTACAGGGAGGCCTTGACCTGAGTGCCTCCGCTGCCTGGGATCGTCACCCCTCCTATGCCCGCATCCCTCCTGATGGACTCGGCAAAGGGTTCGATGCAGCACACGAACAAGACGGAGGAGAGAGGACAGCCCTGCCTGAACAATAAATGCTGGCCTTTCCAGCACCGTCCACATCCCACTGACCAATCCCTTCACCCCATTCAGTCCCACACTGACCAATGCCTTCACCCCAGGATTTCAGTTCTGGTCTTTTTTGAGGTCTCTGTCCCAGTGGTCTCTGTCCCAGTGGTCTCTGTCCCAGCGGTGACTATCCCAGTGGTCACTGTCCCATTGGTCACTGTCCCAGTGGTCTCTGTCCCATTGGTCACTGTCCCAGTGGTCTCTGTCCCATTGGTCACTGTCCCAGTGGTCTCTGTCCCATTGGTCTCTGTCCCAGTGGTGACTATCCCAGTGGTCACTGTCCCATTGGTCACTGTCCCATTGGTCTCTGTCCCATTGGTCACTGTCCCATTGGTCACTGTCCCAGTGGTCTCTGTCCCATTGGTCACTGTCCCAGTGGTCTCTGTCCCATTGGTCTCTGTCCCAGTGGTGACTATCCCAGTGGTCTCTGTCCCATTGGTCACTGCCCCAGTGGTCTCTGTCCCATTGGTCACTGTCCCAGTGGTCTCTGTCCCATTGGTCACTGTCCCCGTGGTCTCTGTCCCAGTGGTCTCTGTCCCAGTGGTCACTGCCCCAGTGGTCACTGCCCCAGTAGTCACTGCCCCAGTGGTCACTGCCCCAGTGGTCTCTGTCCCAGTGGTCTCTGCCCCAGTGGTCACTGCCCCAGTGGTCTCTGCCCCAGTGGTCTCTGTCCCAGTGGTCACTGCCCCAGTGGTCTCTGTCCCAGTGGTCACTGCCCCAGTGGTCACTGCCCCAGTGGTCTCTGTCCCAGTGGTCACTGCCCCAGTGGTCTCTGTCCCAGTGGTCACTGCCCCAGTGGTCTCTGCCCCAGTGGTCTCTGTCCCAGTGGTCACTGCCCCAGTGGTCTCTGTCCCAGTGGTCTCTGTCCCAGTGGTCACTGCCCCAGTGGTCTCTGTCCCAGTGGTCACTGCCCCAGTGGTCACTGCCCCAGTAGTCACTGCCCCAGTGGTCACTGCCCCAGTGGTCTCTGTCCCAGTGGTCTCTGCCCCAGTGGTCACTGCCCCAGTGGTCTCTGCCCCAGTGGTCTCTGTCCCAGTGGTCACTGCCCCAGTGGTCTCTGTCCCAGTGGTCACTGCCCCAGTGGTCACTGCCCCAGTGGTCTCTGTCCCAGTGGTCTCTGTCCCAGTGGTCACTGCCCCAGTGGTCTCTGTCCCATTGGTCACTGTCCCAGTGGTCTCTGTCCCAGTGGTCTCTGTCCCAGTGGTCACTGCCCCAGTGGTCTCTGTCCCAGTGGTCTCTGTCCCAGTGGTCTCTGTCCCAGTGGTCACTGCCCCAGTGGTCTCTGTCCCAGTGGTCTCTGTCCCAGTGGTCTCTGTCCCATTGGTCACTGTCCCAGTGGTCTCTGTCCCAGTGGTCTCTGTCCCAGTGGTCTCTGTCCCAGTGGTCACTGCCCCAGTGGTCTCTGTCCCAGTGGTCTCTGTCCCAGTGGTCTCTGTCCCAGTGGTCTCTGTGGCTGTTTATAGAGAGGGTTTTGGTGACAGTTTCCAATCAAATATTCATTATCCTCTCTCATCTTCAATTTCACTAATCCCATTCATTACTCCCTCCCCCCAATCTTCACTCTCCACCCTCCCCCTCATTTCCTCTCCCTCCCCTCCCAATCACTCTCTCCCCCCCACAAGATTCACTCTCCCCACCCCCCCAAGATTCACTCTCCCCACCCCCCCAAGATTCACTCTCCCCACCCCCCCAAGATTCACTCTCTCCCCCCCCAAGATTCACTCTCTCCCCCCCAAGATTCACTCTCTCCCCCCCCAAGATTCACTCTCTCCCCCCCAAGATTCACTCTCTCCCCCCCCAAGATTCACTCTCTCCCCCCCCAAGATTCACTCTCTCCCCCCCAAGATTCACTCTCTCCCCCCCCAAGATTCACTCTCTCCCCCCCAAGATTCACTCTCTCCCCCCCCAAGATTCACTCTCTCCCCCCCAAGATTCACTCTCTCCCCCCCCAAGATTCACTCTCTCCCCCCCCAAGATTCACTCTCTCCCCCCCAAGATTCACTCTCTCCCCCCCCAAGATTCACTCTCTCCCCCCCAAGATTCACTCTCTCCCCCCCAAGATTCACTCTCTCCCCCCCCAAGATTCACTCTCTCCCCCCCCTCAAGATTCAGTCTCTCCCGTCCCCCAAGATTCACTCTTCCCCCCCCCCGCAAGATTCACTCTCCACCTCCCCCCCCCACAAGATTCACTCCCCCCCTCCATGATTCACTCCCCCCTCTCCAAGGGGAATGGAATATAAAAGTGGAGATGTTTTGCTACAGTTGTACAGGGCATTGGTGTACATCTGGAATACTGTGTGCAGCTTTGGTCTCCTCATTTAAGAAAGGACATAAGAACATAAGAAATAGGAGCAGGAGTCGGCCAATCGGCCCCTCGAGCCTGCTCCGCCATTCAATAAGATCATGGCTGATCTGATCCTAATCTCAAATCTAAATTCATGTCCAATTTCCTGCCCGCTCCCCGTAACCCCTAATTCCCTTTACTTCGAGGAAACTGTCTATTTCTGTTTTAAATTTATTTAATGATGTAGCTTCCACAGCTTCCTGGGGCAGCAAATTCCACAGACCTACCACCCTCTGAGTGAAGAAGTTTCTCCTCATCTCAGTTTTGAAAGAGCAGCCCCTTATTCTAAGATTATGCCCCCCAGTTCTAGTTTCACCCATCTTTGGGAACATCCTTACCGCATCCACCCGATCAAGACCCTTCACAATCTTATATGTTTCAATAAGATCGCCTCTCATTCTTCTGAACTCCAATGAGTAGAGTCCCAATCTACTCAACCTCTCCTCATATGTCCACCCCCTCATCCCCGGGATTAACCGAGTGAACCTTCTTTGTACTGCCTCGAGAGCAAGTATGTCTTTTCATAAATAAATTTAAAACAGAAATAGACAGTTTCCTAGAAGTAAAGGGAATTAGGGGTTACGGGGAGCGGGCAGGAAATTGGACATGAATTTAGATTTGAGGTTAGGATCAGATCAGCCATGATCTTATTGAATGGTGGAGCAGGCTCGAGGGGCCGATTGGCCTACTCCTGCTCCTATTTCTTATGTTCTTATGTTTTCTTAAGTATGGACACCAAAACTGTATGCAGTATTCCAGGTGCGGTCTCACCAATACCTTATATAACTGCAGCAATACCTCCCTGTTTTTATACTCTATCCCCCTAGCAATAAAAGCCAACATTCCGTTGACCTTCTTGATCACCTGCTGCACCTGCATACCAACTTTTTGATTTTCTTGCACTAGGACCCCCAGATCCCTTTGTACTGCAGTACTTTCCAGTTTCTCGCCATTAAGATAATAACTTGCTCTCCGATTTTTCCTGCAAAAGTGCATAACCTCACATTTTCCAATATTGTATTGCATCTGCCAAATCTCCGCCCACTCACCCAGCCTGTCTATATCCCCTTGTAGGTTTTTTATGTCCTCCTCACTCTCTACTTTCCCTCCCATCTTTGTATCATCTGCAAATTTTGATATGTTACACTCGGTCCCCTCCTCCAAATCGTTAATATAGATTGTAAAGAGTTGGGGACCCAGCACCGACCCCTGTGGAACACCACTGGCTACTGATTGCCAGTCCGAGAATGAACCATTTATCCCAACTCTCTGCTTCCTGTTCGATAACCAATCCTCCACCCATGCCAGAATATTACCCCCAATCCAGTGATTCTTTATCTTGAGCAATAATCTTTTATGTGGCACCTTGTCGAATGCCTTCTGGAAGTCCAAATACACTACGTCCACTGGTTCCCCTTTATCCACCCTGTACGTTATATCCTCAAAGAACTCAAGCAAATTTGTCAGACATGACTTCCCCTTCGTAAAGCCATGCTGACTTTGTCCTATTAAATTATGTTTATCCAAATGTTCCGTTACTGTCTCCTTAATAATAGACTCCAAAATTTTACCCACCATAGATGTTAGGCTAACTGGTCTATAATTTCCAGCCTTCTGCCTACTACCCTTTTTAAATTAGGGTGTTACATTAGCAGTTTTCCAATCTGCCGGGACCTTTGCCGAGTCCAGAGAATTTTGGAAAATTATTACCAAAGCATCCACAATCCCTACTGCCGCTTCCCTCAAGACCCTAGGATGGAAGCCATCAGGTCCTGGGGATTTATCCGCCTTGAGTCCCATTAATTTACTGAGTACCAATTCCTTAGTGATTTTAATTGTATTTAGCTCCTCGCCCCGTAGAGCCCCCTGTTTGTCCAGTGTTGGGATATTCTTGGTGTCCTCTACCGTAAAGACTGAAACAAAATATTTGTTCAGCATTTTTGCCATCTCCATGTTTCCCACCATTAATTTCCCGGTCTCCTCCTCTAAGGGACCTACGTTTGCCTTAGCCACCCTTTTTCTTTTTATATAACTGCAGAAACTCTTGCTATCTGTTTTTATATTTTTTGCTAATTTATTTTCATAATCTATCTTCCCTTTCTTAATCATAATTGCTTTCAAGGCGGTTCAGAGAAGGTTCACTCGACTGATTCCTGGGATGAGGGGGTTCTCTTATGAGGAAAGGTTGGACAAGTTGGGCCTGTATACACTGGAGTTTAGAAGAATGAGAGGTGATCTTATTGAAACATATAAGATCCTGAGGGGACGAGAAGGGGTACATGCTGAGAGGATGTTTCCCCTTGTGGGAGAGACTAGAACTCGGGGACACAGTTTAAAAATGAGGGGTCTCCCGTTTAAGACGGAGATGAGGAGAAATTTTTTCTCTCAGAGGGTCATGAGTCTGTGGAACTCCCTTCCCCAGAGAGCGGTGGAGGCAGGGTCACTGAATATTTTTAAGGCTGAGTTAGAGAGATTCCTGATTAACAAGGGAGTCAAAGGTTATAGCAGGTGGATGGGAAAGTGGGGTTGGGGTCACAATCAGATCAGCCATGGTCTTATCAAATGGCAGAGCAGGCTCGAGGGGCCGAATGGCCTACTCCTGCTCTTAACTCGTATGTTCGTATGTAACCCATGCCTTTCTAAGTGACAGTTTATCCTGTCCACAGAATTGATTCCAATAATTTGCCCACCACTGAGGTTAGACTGACTGGCCTGGAATTACTCGGTCTGTCCCTCGCTCCCTTTTTAAACAATGGTACAATGTTAGCAGTCCTCCAATCCTCCGGCACCACGCCTGTATCCAGTGAAGTTTGGAAAATGATGGTCAGAGCCTCCGCTATTTCCTCCCTGGCTTCTTTTAACAGCCTGGGATACATTTCATCCGGGCCTGGTGATTTATCCACTTTCAAAGATGCTGATCCCCTTAATACTTCCTCTCTCACTATGTTTATCCCATCCAATATTTCACACTCCTCCTCCTTAACTACAATCCCTGTATCATCCCTCTCCTTTGTGAAGACAGATGCAAAGGGCCCGATATTAGGAGGGCGGTGGGTTCTCAGCGGGGGGGTCTATTGGGCGCGTGGGTAACGCACCCGGTGAAATCAGTCTGTCCCGCACGGAATCGCAGGCTGAGAGTATGAAAAGAAACTTGCAAGGGATATCAAAACCAATACGAAGAACTTTTATAGTTACATCAGGAAAAAGCGGGTGGTCAGGAGCAGTGTTGGCCCCTTAAAAACTGAAAGTGAGGATATTGTCATTGACAATGGGGAAATGGCGGACATGTTGAACAATTACTTTGCGTCAGTATTTACAGTAGAAAAAGAGGATAGCATGCCGGAAATCCCAAGAAAACTAATATTGAATCGGGGACAGGGACTCGATAAAATTAACATAAGTAAAGCAACAGTAATGAAGAAAATAATAGCACTAAAGAGTGACAAATCCCCAGGACCAGATGGTTTCCATCCCAGGGTTTTAAAGGAAGTAGGTGAGCACATTGCAGATGCCCGAACTATAATCTTTCAAAGTTCTCTAGATTCAGGAACTGTCCCTCTGGATTGGAAAATTGCACATGTCACTCCGCTTTTTAAAAAAGGAGAGAGAGGGAAACCAGGGAATTATAGACCAGTTAGCCTAACATCTGTTGTGGGGAAAATGCTGGAGTCTATAATTAAGGATAGGGTGACTGAACACCTTGAGAATTTTCAGTTAATCAGAGAGAGCCAGCATGGATTTGTGAAAGGTAAGTCGTGCCTGACAAACCTGATTGAATTTTTTGAAGAGGTGACTAAAGTAGTGGACAGGGGAATGTCAATGGATGTTATTTATATGGACTTCCAGAAGGCATTTGATAAGGTCCCACATAAGAGACTGTTAGCTAAGATAGAAGCCCATGGAATCGAGGGAAAAGTACGGACTTGGTTAGGAAGTTGGCTGAGCGAAAGGCGACAGAGAGTAGGGATAATGGGAAGGTACTCACATTGGCAGGATGTGACTAGTGGAGTCCCGCAGGGATCTGTCTTGGGGCCTCAATTATTCACAATATTTATTAACGACTTAGATGAAGGCATAGAAAGTCTCATATCTAAGTTTGCCGATGACACAAAGATTGGTGGCATTGTAAGCAGTGTAGATGGAAACATAAAATTACAAAGTGATATTGATAGATTAGGTGAATGGGCAAAACTGTGGCAAATGGAATTCAATGGAGACAAATGTGAGGTCATCCACTTTGGATCAAAAAAGGATAGAACAGGGTACTTTCTAAATGGTAAAAAGTTAAAAACAGTGGATGTCCAAAGGGACTTAGGGGTTCAGGTACATCGATCATTGAAGTGTCATGAACAGGTGCAGAAAATAATCAATAAGGATAATGGAATGCTGGCCTTTATATCGAGAGGACTGGAGTACAAGGGGGCAGAAGTTATGCTGCAGCTATACAAAACCCTGGTTAGACCGCACCTGGAGTACTGTGAGCAGTTCTGGGCACCGCACCTTCGGAAGGACATATTGGCCTTGGAGGGAGTGCAGCGTGGGTTTACTAGAATGATACCCGGACTTCAAGGGTTAAGTTACGAGGAGAGATTACACAAATTGGGGTTGTATTCTCTGCAGTTTCAAAGGTTAAGGGGTGATCTGATCGAAGTTTATAAGATATTAAGGGGAACAGATAGGGTGGATAGAGAGAAACTATTTCCGCTGGTTGGGGATTCTAGGAGTAGGGGGCACAGTCTAAAAATTAGAGCCAGACCTTTCAGGAGCGAGATTAGAAAACATTTCTACACACAAAGGGTGGTAGAAGTTTGGAACTCTCTTCTGCAAACGGCAATTGATACTAGCTCAATTGCTAAATTTAAATCTGAGATAGATAGCTTTTTGGCAATCAAAGGTATTAAGGGATATGGGCCAAAGGCAGGTATATGGAGTTAGATCACAGATCAGCCATGATCTTATCAAATGGCGGAGCAGGCACGAGGGGCTGAATGGCCTACTCCTGTTCCTATATTTGGATTAGTTCTGGTGCCGCGTAGTGAGTATAGGAACAGTCGGATAAGACAGGTTAATGCACAGCTGGAGAAATGGTGCAGGAGGGAGGGCTTCAGATTCCTGGGGCATTGGGACCAGTTCTGGGGCAGGAGGGATCTGTACAAGATGGACGGGTTGCACCTCAACAGAGCTGGGAGCAATGTCCTCGCGGGGAGGTTAACTAGTGCTGTGGGGGAGGGTTTAAACTAATTCCTCAGGGGGCTGGGCACCAGGATGAAACGTTAGAGAGGAGAAACAAGGTGCACAGAGGACTGGGAGGGACAGATAGAATTAGAATAAAAAGTAGTTCAGAAATAGGGATCAGACGGGGTAAATGTGAGGCGGTCATTGATGAGATTGGAGTGCATGTGTGTAAAAGCACGTAGTGTAGTAAATAAGGTCGGTGAGCTGCAGGCACAAGTCACCACATGGGACGATGATATTGTGGGAATAACAGCGACCTGGCTCAAGGAAGGGGAGGATTGGGACTTAATATTCCTGGCTACAAGGTATTCAGGAAAGATAGGGAAGGAAAGAAAGGAGGGGGAGGAGGGTGGCAGTATTGATCAAAGAAACTATTACAGTACTGGAAAGGGATGATGGAGTTGAGGGTCAAAAACAGAATCGATTTGGTTTGAATTGAGGAACAACAGAGGAGCTATTCCACTACTGGGTGTGTACTACAGACCAGCAAATAGTGGGAAGGAGATAGAGGAGAACACTTGCAGGCACATTACAGAAAGATGCAAGAACTAGAGAGTAGTGAGAATGGGGGACTTCAATTACCCCAATATAGACTGGGACAGTAACAGGGTAAAGGGCAAAGAGGGGAGGGATTCCTGAAATGTGTTCAAGAACTTTCTGGAACAGTGTGTTTCCAGCCCAACCAGGAAGGAAGCAGAGCTGGATCTAGTACTGGGAATGAAGTGGGGCAGGTGGGGCATGTTTCAGTGGGGGAGCATTTGGGAAACAGTGATCATAATATTAGGTTTGGAACAGTTACGGAAAAGGACAAGGAACAGTCCAGTGTGAAAATACTTAACTGGAGGGGGCAAATTTCAGTGTTAAAAAGGGAACGTGCCCCAGTGGATTGGAATCAAAAATTGTTAGTCAAAACAGTAATTGAGCAATGGGAGGCCTTCAGGGAGGAGATGGTTTGGGTACAGAGTAGGCACATTCCCATGAGGGGGAAAGGAAGGGCATCAAAAGATAGAGCTCCCTGGATGACTGAAGATATCGAGATTAAAATGAAACAGGAAAAGGAGGCTTATGATGAATGTAGGGTTCATAATCGAGTAGAGAATCAGGCTGAATACAGAAAGTACAGAGGAGATCAAAAAAAGGGAATAAGAGGGGCAAAGAGAGAGAATGAGAATAGATTAGTGACTAACATAAAAGGGAATCCAAAAGTCTTTTATAAACATATAAATAGTAAAAGGGCAGTGAAAGGAAGGGTGGGACTGATTCGGGACAAAAAGGAGATCTTCTTGTGGGGGCAGAGGGCCTGTCTGAGGTACTGAATGGATACTTTACATCGGCATTCACTAGAGAAGAGGATGCTGCCATTGTAGAGTAAAGGAGGAGGGAGGAGTGATATTGGAGAGGATAAAAATAGATAAAGAGGAAGGGCTTAAAAGATTGGCAGCACTCAAAGGAGAAAAGTCACCCGGTCCAGATGGGAAACATCCCAGGTTACAGAGGGAAGTAAGGGTGGAAATTGCGGAGGATCTGACCACAATCTTCCAATCCTCCTTAGATATGGGGATGGTGCCGGAGGACTGGAGGATTGAAAATGTTACACCCCTGTTCAAAAAAGGGGAGAGGGATAAACCCGGTAATTACAGGCCAGTCAGTCTAATGTCAGTGGTGGGGAAACTTTTAGAGACAATAATCCAGGATAAAATTAATTGGCACTTGGAAAAATCTGGGCTAATAAATGAAAGTCAGCACGGATTTGTTGAAGGAAAATCGTGTTTGACGAACTTGACTGAGTTCTTTGATGAAGTAACGGAGAGGGTTGATGAGGGCAGTGCGGTTGATGTTGTGTATATGGACTTTCAGAAGGCATTTGATAAAGTGCCACACGATAGACTTGTTAGCAAAATTAAAGCCCATGGGATTAAAGGGTCAGTGAGAGTGTGGATATAAAACTGGCTCAGGGACAGAAAGCAGAGAGTAGTGGTGAACGGTTGTTTTTCAGACTGGAGGGAAGTTTACAGTGGTGTTCCCCAGGGGTCAGTATTAGGACCACTGCTCTTTTTGATATATATTAATGACCTGGACTTGGATATAGAGGGTATAATTTCAAAGTTTGCAGTTGACACGAAACTCGGAAATGTAGTAAACAATGTGGAGGATCGTAACAGACTTCAGGAGGACAGAGACAGACTGGTGAAATGAGCAGACACATGGGGGATGCAATTTAATGCAGAGAAGTGTGAAGTGATACATTTCGGTAGGAAGAATGAGGAGAGGCAAAATAAACTAAATGGTACAATTTTAAAGGGGGTGCAGGAACAGAGAGATCTGGGGGTATATGTACACAAATCATTGAAGGTGGCAGGGCAGGTTGAGAAAGTGGTTAAAAAAGCATACGGGATCCTGGGCTTTATAAATAGAGGCACAGAGTACAAAAGTATGGAAGTCATGATGAACCTTTATAAAACACTGGTTCGGCCACAACTGGAGTATTGTGTCCAGTTCTGGGCACCGCACTTTAGGAAAGATGTGAAGGCCTTAGAGAGGGTGCAGAAGAGATTTACTAGAATGATTCCAGGGATGAGGGACTTTAGTTACGTGGATAGACTGGAGAAGCTGGGATTGTTCTCCTTGGAACAGAGAAGGTTGAGAGGAGATTTGATCGAGGTATTCAAAATCATGAAGGGTTTTGACAGAGTAGATAGAGAGAAACTGTTCCCATTGGCGGAAGGGTCAAGAACCAGAGGACACAGATTTAAGGTGATCGGCAGATGAGGAAACATTTTTTTACTCAGCGAGTTGTGATGATCTGGAATTCACTGCCTGAAAGGGCGGTGGAAGCAGATTCAATAATAACTTTCAAAAGGGAATTGAAAAGGAAAAATTTACCGGGCTATGGGGAAAGAGCAGGGGAGTGGGACTAACTGGAGAGCTCTTTCAAAGAGCCGGCATAGGCACGGTGGGCCGAATGGCCTCCTCCTGTTCTGTAAAATTCTATGATTCTGTCTTTGAACCCTCAAGCACATCTTCCCTTTCCAGTGCTGGAACTGGATCTTTGATCAATACTGTCACCCCCTCCTTTTTTCCCTTCTTTATTTTGGTGAAGACCTTGTAGCAGGAATATTAAGTGACCAATGCTCCTTCTTTGAGCCTGGTCTCTGTTATTCCCACTATATCATGCACACTGTGTGCATTTACACCCATGCATTCCAAACCTGCCATCGTCTGCCTTGTCTTTCCCCGTCTGATCCCTATTTCTGAACTACTTTTTATTCTAATTCTATCTGTCCCTCCCAGTCCTCTGTGCACCTTGTTTCTCCTCTCTAACGTTTCATCCTGGTGCCCAGCCCCCTGAGGAATTAGTTTAAACCCTCCCCCACAGCACTAGTTAACCTCCCCGCGAGGACATTGCTCCCAGCTCTGTTGAGGTGCAACCCGTCCATCTTGTACAGATCCCTCCTGCCCCAGAACTGGTCCCAATGCCCCAGGAATCTGAAGCCCTCCCTCCTGCACCATTTCTCCAGCTGTGCATTAACCTGTCTTATCCGACTGTTCCTATACTCACTACGCGGCACCAGGACTAATCCAAAGATTGAGGTTTAATGTAATGCTCTCGTCCTCACTCCCCGTACCCTTTAATATCCCACCCAGTCTAATCCCACTCTCCCCTCACTCCCCGTACCCTTTAATATCCCACCCAGTCTAATCCCACTCTCCCCTCACTCCCCGTACCCTTTAATATCCCACCCAGTCTAATACCACTCTCCCCTCACTCCCCGTACCCTTTAATATCACACCCAGTCTAATCCCACTCTCCCCTCACTCCCCGTACCCTTTAATATCCCACCCAGTCTAATCCCACTCTCCCCCTCACTCCCCGTACCCTTTAATATCCCACCCAGTCTAATCCCACTCTCCCCTCACTCCCCATACCCTTTAATATCCCACCCAGTCTAATCCCACTCTCCCCCTCACTCCCCGTACCCTTTAATATCCCACCCAGTCTAATCCCACTCTCCCCTCACTCCCTGTACCCTTTAATATCCCACCCAGTCTATTCCCACTCTCCCCTCACTCCCCGTACCCTTTAATATCCCACCCAGTCTAATCCCACTCTCCCCTCACTCCCCGTACCCTTTAATATCCCACCCAGTCTAATCCCACTCTCCCCTCACTCCCCGTACCCTTTAATATCCCACCCAGTCTAATCCCACTCTCCCCCTCACTCCCCGTACCCTTTAATATCCCACCCAGTCTAATCCCACTCTCCCCTCACTCCCCGTACCCTTTAATATCCCACCCAGTCTAATCCCACTCTCCCCTCACTCCCCGTACCCTGTAATATCCCACCCAGTCTAATCCCACTCTCCCCTCACTCCCCGTACCCTTTAATATCCCACCCAGTCAAATCCCACTCTCCCCTCACTCCCCGTCCCCTTTAATATCCCACCCAGTCTAATCCCACTCTCCCCTCACTCCCCGTACCCTGTAATATCCCACCCAGTCTAATCCCACTCTCCCCTCACTCCCCGTCCCCTTTAATATCCCACCCAGTCTAATCCCACTCTCCCCTCACTCCCCGTACCCTGTAATATCCCACCCAGTCTAATCCCACTCTCCCCTCACTCCCCGTACCCTTTAATATCCCACCCAGTCTAATCCCACTCTCCCCCCACTCCCCGTACCCTTTAATATCCCACCCACTCTAATCCCACTCTCCCCTCACTCCCCGTACCCTTTAATATCCCACCCAGTCTAATCCCACTCTCCCCTCACTCCCCGTACCCTTTAATATCCCACCCAGTCTAATCCCACTCTCCCCTCACTCCCCGTACCCTTTAATATCCCACCCAGTCTAATCCCACTCTCCCCCCACTCCCTGTAACCTTTAATATCCCACCCAGTCTAATCCCACTCTCCCCCTCACTCCCCGTACCCTTTAATATCCCACCCACTCTAATCCCACTCTCCCCTCACTCCCCGTACCCTTTAATATCCCACCCAGTCTAATCCCACTCTCCCCTCACTCCCCGTACCCTTTAATATCCCACCCAGTCTAATCCCACTCTCCCCCTCACTCCCCGTACCCTTTAATATCCCACCCACTCTAATCCCACTCTCCCCTCACTCCCCGTACCCTTTAATATCCCACCCACTCTAATCCCACTCTCCCCTCACTCCCCGTACACTTCAATATCCCACCCACTCTAATCCCACTCTCCCCTCACTCCCCGTACCCTTTAATATCCCACCCACTCTAATCCCACTCTCCCCTCACTCCCCGTACCCTTTAATATCCCACCCAGTCTAATCCCACTCTCCCCTCACTCCCCGTACCCTTTAATATCCCACCCAGTCTAATCCCACTCTCCCCTCACTCCCCGTACCCTTTAATATCCCACCCAGTCTAATCCCACTCTCCCCCCACTCCCTGTACCCTTTAATATCCCACCCACTCTAATCCCACTCTCCCCTCACTCCCCGTACCCTTTAATATCCCACCCAGTCTAATCCCACTCTCCCCTCACTCCCCGTACCCTTTAATATCCCACCCAGTCTAATCCCACTCTCCCCCCACTCCCTGTACCCTTTAATATCCCACCCAGTCTAATCCCACTCTCCCCCTCACTCCCCGTACACTTCAATATCCCACCCACTCTAATCCCACTCTCCCCTCACTCCCCGTACCCTTTAATATCCCACCCACTCTAATCCCACTCTCCCCTCACTCCCCGTACCCTTTAATATCCCACCCAGTCTAATCCCACTCTCCCCTCACTCCCCGTACCCTTTAATATCCCACCCAGTCTAATCCCACTCTCCCCCCACTCCCTGTACCCTTTAATATCCCACCCACTCTAATCCCACTCTCCCCTCACTCCCCGTACCCTTTAATATCCCACCCAGTCTAATCCCACTCTCCCCTCACTCCCCGTACACTTCAATATCCCACCCACTCTAATCCCACTCTCCCCTCACTCCCCGTACCCTTTAATATCCCACCCAGTCTAATCCCACTCTCCCCCCACTCCCTGTACCCTTTAATATCCCACCCACTCTAATCCCACTCTCCCCTCACTCCCCGTACCCTTTAATATCCCACCCAGTCTAATCCCACTCTCCCCTCACTCCCCGTACACTTCAATATCCCACCCACTCTATTCCCACTCTCCCCTCACTCCCCGTACCCTTTAATATCCCACCCGGTCTAATCCCACTCTCCCCTCACTCCCCGTACCCTTTAATATCCCACCCAGTCTAATCCCACTCTCCCCTCACTCCCCGTACCCTTTAATATCCCACCCAGTCTAATCCCACTCTCCTCCTCACTCCCCGTACCCTTTAATATCCCACCCAGTCTAATCCCACTCTCCCCCTCACTCCCCGTACCCTTTAATATCCCACCCAGTCTAATCCCACTCTCCCCTCACTCCCCGTACCCTTTAATATCCCACACAGTCTAATCCCACTCTCCCCTCACTCCCCATACCCTTTAATATCCCACCCAGTCTAATCCCACTCTCCCCCTCACTCCCCGTACCCTTTAATATCCCACCCACTCTAATCCCACTCTCCCCTCACTCCCCGTACCCTTTAATATCCCACCCACTCTAATCCCACTCTCCCCTCACTCCCCGTACCCTTTAATATCCCACCCAGTCTAATCCCACTCTCCCCTCACTCCCCGTACCCTTTAATATCCCACCCAGTCTAATCCCACTCTCCTCCTCACTCCCCGTACCCTTTAATATCCCACCCAGTCTAATCCCACTCTCCCCCTCACTCCCCGTACCCTTTAATATCCCACCCAGTCTAATCCCACTCTCCCCTCACTCCCCGTACCCTTTAATATCCCACACAGTCTAATCCCACTCTCCCCTCACTCCCCATACCCTTTAATATCCCACCCAGTCTAATCCCACTCTCCCCTCACTCCCCGTACCCTTTAATATCCCACCCAGTCTAATCCCACTCTCCCCTCATTCCCCGTACCCTTTAATATCCCACCCAGTCTAATCCCACTCTCCCCTCATTCCCCGTACCCTTTAATATCCCACCCAGTCTAATCCCACTCTCCCCTCACTCCCCGTACCCTTTAATATCCCACCCAGTCTAATCCCACTCTCCCCCTCACTCCCCGTACCCTTTAATATCCCACCCAGTCTAATCCCACTCTCGCCTCACTCCCCGTACCCTTTAATATCCCACCCAGTCTAATCCCACTCTCCCCCCACTCCATGTACCCTTTAATATCCCACCCACTCTAATCCCACTCTCCCCTCACTCCCCGTACCCTTTAATATCCCACCCAGTCTAATCCCACTCTCCCCTCACTCCCCGTACCCTTTAATATCCCACCCAGTCTAATACCACTCTCCCCTCACTCCCCGTACCCTTTAATATCCCACCCAGTCTAATCCCACTCTCCCCCTCACTCCCCGTACCCTTTAATATCCCACCCAGTCTAATCCCACTCTCCCCTCACTCCCTGTACCCTTTAATATCCCACCCAGTCTATTCCCACTCTCCCCTCACTCCCCGTACCCTTTAATATCCCACCCAGTCTAATCCCACTCTCCCCTCACTCCCCGTACCCTTTAATATCCCACCCAGTCTAATCCCACTCTCCCCCTCACTCCCCGTACCCTTTAATATCCCACCCAGTCTAATCCCACTCTCCCCTCACTCCCTGTACCCTTTAATATCCCACCCAGTCTATTCCCACTCTCCCCTCACTCCCCGTACCCTTTAATATCCCACCCAGTCTAATCCCACTCTCCCCCTCACTCCCCGTACCCTTTAATATCCCACCCAGTCTAATCCCACTCTCCCCTCACTCCCTGTACCCTTTAATATCCCACCCAGTCTATTCCCACTCTCCCCTCACTCCCCGTACCCTTTAATATCCCACCCAGTCTAATCCCACTCTCCCCTCACTCCCCGTACCCTTTAATATCCCACCCAGTCTAATCCCACTCTCCCCTCACTCCCCGTACCCTTTAATATCCCACCCAGTCTAATCCCACTCTCCCCCTCACTCCCCGTACCCTTTAATATCCCACCCAGTCTAATCCCACTCTCCCCTCACTCCCCGTACCCTTTAATATCCCACCCAGTCTAATCCCACTCTCCCCTCACTCCCCGTACCCTGTAATATCCCACCCAGTCTAATCCCACTCTCCCCTCACTCCCCGTACCCTTTAATATCCCACCCAGTCTCATCCCACTCTCCCCCCACTCCCCATACCCTTTAATATCCCACCCAGTCTAATCCCACTCTCCCCCTCACTCCCTGTACCCTTTAATATCCCACCCAGTCTAATCCCACTCTCCCCCTCACTCCCCGTACCCTTTAATATCCCACCCACTCTAATCCCACTCTCCCCTCACTCCCCGTACCCTTTAATATCCCACCCAGTCTAATCCCACTCTCCCCTCACTCCCCGTACACTTCAATATCCCACCCACTCTAATCCCACTCTCCCCTCACTCCCCGTACCCTTTAATATCCCACCCACTCTAATCCCACTCTCCCCTCACTCCCCGTACCCTTTAATATCCCACCCAGTCTAATCCCACTCTCCCCTCACTCCCCGTACCCTTTAATATCCCACCCAGTCTAATCCCACTCTCCCCTCACTCCCCGTACCCTTTAATATCCCACCCAGTCTAATCCCACTCTCCCCCCACTCCCTGTACCCTTTAATATCCCACCCACTCTAATCCCACTCTCCCCTCACTCCCCGTACCCTTTAATATCCCACCCAGTCTAATCCCACTCTCCCCTCACTCCCCGTACCCTTTAATATCCCACCCAGTCTAATCCCACTCTCCCCCCACTCCCTGTACCCTTTAATATCCCACCCAGTCTAATCCCACTCTCCCCCTCACTCCCCGTACACTTCAATATCCCACCCACTCTAATCCCACTCTCCCCTCACTCCCCGTACCCTTTAATATCCCACCCACTCTAATCCCACTCTCCCCTCACTCCCCGTACCCTTTAATATCCCACCCAGTCTAATCCCACTCTCCCCTCACTCCCCGTACCCTTTAATATCCCACCCAGTCTAATCCCACTCTCCCCCCACTCCCTGTACCCTTTAATATCCCACCCACTCTAATCCCACTCTCCCCTCACTCCCCGTACCCTTTAATATCCCACCCAGTCTAATCCCACTCTCCCCTCACTCCCCGTACACTTCAATATCCCACCCACTCTAATCCCACTCTCCCCTCACTCCCCGTACCCTTTAATATCCCACCCAGTCTAATCCCACTCTCCCCTCACTCCCCGTACCCTTTAATATCCCACCCAGTCTAATCCCACTCTCCTCCTCACTCCCCGTACCCTTTAATATCCCACCCAGTCTAATCCCACTCTCCCCCTCACTCCCCGTACCCTTTAATATCCCACCCAGTCTAATCCCACTCTCCCCTCACTCCCCGTACCCTTTAATATCCCACACAGTCTAATCCCACTCTCCCCTCACTCCCCATACCCTTTAATATCCCACCCAGTCTAATCCCACTCTCCCCCTCACTCCCCGTACCCTTTAATATCCCACCCACTCTAATCCCACTCTCCCCTCACTCCCCGTACCCTTTAATATCCCACCCACTCTAATCCCACTCTCCCCTCACTCCCCGTACCCTTTAATATCCCACCCAGTCTAATCCCACTCTCCCCTCACTCCCCGTACCCTTTAATATCCCACCCAGTCTAATCCCACTCTCCTCCTCACTCCCCGTACCCTTTAATATCCCACCCAGTCTAATCCCACTCTCCCCCTCACTCCCCGTACCCTTTAATATCCCACCCAGTCTAATCCCACTCTCCCCTCACTCCCCGTACCCTTTAATATCCCACACAGTCTAATCCCACTCTCCCCTCACTCCCCATACCCTTTAATATCCCACCCAGTCTAATCCCACTCTCCCCTCACTCCCCGTACCCTTTAATATCCCACCCAGTCTAATCCCACTCTCCCCTCATTCCCCGTACCCTTTAATATCCCACCCAGTCTAATCCCACTCTCCCCTCATTCCCCGTACCCTTTAATATCCCACCCAGTCTAATCCCACTCTCCCCTCACTCCCCGTACCCTTTAATATCCCACCCAGTCTAATCCCACTCTCCCCCTCACTCCCCGTACCCTTTAATATCCCACCCAGTCTAATCCCACTCTCGCCTCACTCCCCGTACCCTTTAATATCCCACCCAGTCTAATCCCACTCTCCCCCCACTCCATGTACCCTTTAATATCCCACCCACTCTAATCCCACTCTCCCCTCACTCCCCGTACCCTTTAATATCCCACCCAGTCTAATCCCACTCTCCCCTCACTCCCCGTACCCTTTAATATCCCACCCAGTCTAATCCCACTCTCCCCTCACTCCCCGTACCCTGTAATATCCCACCCAGTCTAATCCCACTCTCCCCTCACTCCCCGTACCCTTTAATATCCCACCCAGTCTAATCCCACTCTCCCCCTCACTCCCCGTACCCTTTAATATCCCACCCACTCTAATCCCACTCTCCCCTCACTCCCCGTACCCTTTAATATCCCACCCAGTCTAATCCCACTCTCCCCCCACTCCCTGTACCCTTTAATATCCCACCCAGTCTAATCCCACTCTCCCCTCACTCCCCGTACCCTTTAATATCCCACCCAGTCTAATCCCACTCTCCCCCTCACTCCCCGTACCCTTGAATATCCCACCCAGTCTAATCCCACTCTCCCCTCACTCCCCGTACCCTGTAATTTCCCACCCAGTCTAATCCCACTCTCCCCTCATTCCCCGTACCCTTTAATATCCCACCCAGTCTAATCCCACTCTCCCCTCACTCCCCGTACCCTTTAATATCCCACCCAGTCTAATCCCACTCTCGCCTCACTCCCCGTACCCTTTAATATCCCACCCAGTCTAATCCCACTCTCCCCCCACTCCATGTACCCTTTAATATCCCACCCACTCTAATCCCACTCTCCCCTCACTCCCCGTACCCTTTAATATCCCACCCAGTCTAATCCCACTCTCCCCTCACTCCCCGTACCCTTTAATATCCCACCCAGTCTAATCCCACTCTCCCCTCACTCCCCGTACCCTGTAATATCCCACCCAGTCTAATCCCACTCTCCCCTCACTCCCCGTACCCTTTAATATCCCACCCAGTCTAATCCCACTCTCCCCCTCACTCCCCGTACCCTTTAATATCCCACCCACTCTAATCCCACTCTCCCCTCACTCCCCGTACCCTTTAATATCCCACCCAGTCTAATCCCACTCTCCCCCCACTCCCTGTACCCTTTAATATCCCACCCAGTCTAATCCCACTCTCCCCTCACTCCCCGTACCCTTTAATATCCCACCCAGTCTAATCCCACTCTCCCCCTCACTCCCCGTACCCTTTAATATCCCACCCAGTCTAATCCCACTCTCCCCTCACTCCCCGTACCCTGTAATTTCCCACCCAGTCTAACCCACTCTCCCCTCACTCCCCGTACTCTGCAATATCCCACCCAGTCTAATCCCACTCTCCCCCTCACTCCCCGTACCCTTTAATATCCCACCCAGTCAAATCCCACTCTCCCCTCACTCCCCGTCCCCTTTAATATCCCACCCAGTCTAATCCCACTCTCCCCTCACTCCCCGTACCCTGTAATATCCCACCCAGTCTAATCCCACTCTCCCCTCACTCCCCGTCCCCTTTAATATCCCACCCAGTCTAATCCCACTCTCCCCTCACTCCCCGTACCCTTTAATATCCCACCCAGTCAAATCCCACTCTCCCCTCACTCCCCGTCCCCTTTAATATCCCACCCAGTCTAATCCCACTCTCCCCTCACTCCCCGTACCCTGTAATATCCCACCCAGTCTAATCCCACTCTCCCCTCACTCCCCGTCCCCTTTAATATCCCACCCAGTCTAATCCCACTCTCCCCTCACTCCCCGTACCCTGTAATATCCCACCCAGTCTAATCCCACTCTCCCCTCACTCCCCGTACCCTGTAATATCCCACCCAGTCTAATCCCACTCTCCCCCCACTCCCTGTACCCTTTAATATCCCACCCACTCTAATCCCACTCTCCCCTCACTCCCCGTACCCTTTAATATCCCACCCAGTCTAATCCCACTCTCCCCTCACTCCCCGTACCCTTTAATATCCCACCCAGTCTAATCCCACTCTCCCCTCACTCCCCGTACCCTTTAATATCCCACCCAGTCTAATCCCACTCTCCCCTCACTCCCCGTACCCTTTAATATCCCACCCAGTCTAATCCCACTCTCCCCCCACTCCCTGTAACCTTTAATATCCCACCCAGTCTAATCCCACTCTCCCCCTCACTCCCCGTACACTTCAATATCCCACCCACTCTAATCCCACTCTCCCCTCACTCCCCGTACCCTTTAATATCCCACCCAGTCTAATCCCACTCTCCCCTCACTCCCCGTACCCTTTAATATCCCACCCAGTCTAATCCCACTCTCCCCCCACTCCCCATACCCTTTAATATCCCACCCAGTCTAATCCCACTCTCCCCCTCACTCCCCGTACCCTTTAATATCCCACCCACTCTAATCCCACTCTCCCCTCACTCCCCGTACCCTTTAATATCCCACCCACTCTAATCCCACTCTCCCCTCACTCCCCGTACACTTCAATATCCCACCCACTCTAATCCCACTCTCCCCTCACTCCCCGTACCCTTTAATATCCCACCCACTCTAATCCCACTCTCCCCTCACTCCCCGTACCCTTTAATATCCCACCCAGTCTAATCCCACTCTCCCCTCACTCCCCGTACCCTTTAATATCCCACCCAGTCTAATCCCACTCTCCCCTCACTCCCCGTACCCTTTAATATCCCACCCAGTCTAATCCCACTCTCCCCCCACTCCCTGTACCCTTTAATATCCCACCCACTCTAATCCCACTCTCCCCTCACTCCCCGTACCCTTTAATATCCCACCCAGTCTAATCCCACTCTCCCCTCACTCCCCGTACCCTTTAATATCCCACCCAGTCTAATCCCACTCTCCCCCCACTCCCTGTACCCTTTAATATCCCACCCAGTCTAATCCCACTCTCCCCCTCACTCCCCGTACACTTCAATATCCCACCCACTCTAATCCCACTCTCCACTCACTCCCCGTACCCTGTAATATCCCACCCACTCTAATCCCACTCTCCCCTCACTCCCCGTACCCCTTAATATCCCACCCAGTCTAATCCCACTCTCCCCTCACTCCCCGTACCCTTTAATATCCCACCCAGTCTAATCCCACTCTCCCCCCACTCCCTGTACCCTTTAATATCCCACCCACTCTAATCCCACTCTCCCCTCACTCCCCGTACCCTTTAATATCCCACCCAGTCTAATCCCACTCTCCCCTCACTCCCCGTACACTTCAATATCCCACCCAGTCTAATCCCACTCTCCCCTCACTCCCCGTACCCTTTAATATCCCACCCACTCTAATCCCACTCTCCCCTCACTCCCCGTACCCTTTAATATCCCACCCAGTCTAATCCCACTCTCCCCTCACTCCCCGTACCCTTTAATATCCCACCCAGTCTAATCCCACTCTCCTCCTCACTCCCCGTACCCTTTAATATCCCACCCAGTCTAATCCCACTCTCCCCCTCACTCCCCGTACCCTTTAATATCCCACCCAGTCTAATCCCACTCTCCCCTCACTCCCCGTACCCTTTAATATCCCACCCACTCTAATCCCACTCTCCCCTCACTCCCCGTACCCTTTAATATCCCACCCAGTCTAATCCCACTCTCCCCTCACTCCCCGTACCCTTTAATATCCCACCCAGTCTAATCCCACTCTCCCCTCACTCCCCGTACCCTTTAATATCCCACCCAGTCTATTCCCACTCTCCCCTCACTCCCCGTACCCTTTAATATCCCACCCAGTCTAATCCCACTCTCCTCCTCACTCCCCGTACCCTTTAATATCCCACCCAGTCTAATCCCACTCTCCTCCTCACTCCCCGTACCCTTTAATATCCCACCCACTCTAATCCCACTCTCCCCTCACTCCCCATACCCTTTAATATCCCACCCAGTCTAATCCCACTCTCCCCTCACTCCCCGTACCCTTTAATATCCCACCCAGTCTAATCCCACTCTCCCCCTCACTCCCCGTATCCTTTAATATCCCACCCAGTCTCATCCCACTCTCCCCTCACTCCCCGTACCCTTTAATATCCCACCCAGTCTAATCCCACTCTCCCCTCACTCCCCGTACCCTTTAATATCCCACCCAGTCTAATCCCACTCTCCCCCTCACTCCCCGTACCCTTTAATATCCCACCCAGTCTAATCCCACTCTCCCCCTCACTCCCCGTACCCTTTAATATCCCACCCAGTCTAATCCCACTCTCCCCTCACTCCCCGTACCCTTTAATATCCCACCCAGTCTAATCCCACTCTCCCCCTCACTCCCCGTATCCTTTAATATCCCACCCACTCTAATCCCACTCTCCCCTCACTCCCCATACCCTTTAATATCCCACCCAGACTAATCCCACTCTCCCCTCACTCCCCATACCCTTTAATATCCCACCCAGTCTAATCCCACTCTCCCCTCACTCCCCGTACCCTTTAATATCCCACCCAGTCTAATCCCACTCTCCCCCTCACTCCCCGTACCCTTTAATATCCCACCCAGTCTAATCCCACTCTCCCCTCACTCCCCGTACCCTTTAATATCCCACCCAGTCTAATCCCACTCTCCCCTCACTCCCCGTACCCTTTAATATCCCACCCAGTCTAATCCCACTCTCCCCCTCACTCCCCGTACCCTTTAATATCCCACCCAGTCTAATCCCACTCTCCCCCTCACTCCCCGTACCCTTTAATATCCCACCCAGTCTAATCCCACTCTCCCCCCACTCCCTGTACCCTTTAATATCCCACCCACTCTAATCCCACTCTCCCCTCACTCCCCGTACCCTTTAATATCCCACCCAGTCTAATCCCACTCTCCCCTCACTCCCCGTACCCTTTAATATCCCACCCAGTCTAATCCCACTCTCCCTCTCACTCCCCGTACCCTTTAATATCCCACCCAGTCTAATCCCACTCTCCCCCTCACTCCCCGTACCCTTTAATATCCCACCCAGTCTAATCCCACTCTCCCCTCACTCCCCGTACCCTTTAATATCCCACCCAGTCTAATCCCACTCTCCCCCTCACTCCCCGTACCCTTTAATATCCCACCCAGTCTAATCCCACTCTCCCCCTCACTCCCCGTACCCTTTAATATCCCACCCAGTCTAATCCCACTCTCCCCTCACTCCCCGTACCCTTTAATATCCCACCCAGTCTAATCCCACTCTCCCCCTCACTCCCCGTACCCTTTAATATCCCACCCACTCTAATCCCACTCTCCCCTCACTCCCCGTACCCTTTAATATCCCACCCAGTCTAATCCCACTCTCCCCCCACTCCCTGTACCCTTTAATATCCCACCCAGTCTAATCCCACTCTCCCCCCACTCCCTGTACCCTTTAATATCCCACCCAGTCTAATCCCACTCTCCCCTCACTCCCCGTACCCTTTAATATCCCACCCAGTCTAATCCCACTCTCCCCCTCACTCCCTGTACACTTTAATATCCCACCCAGTCTAATCCCACTCTCCCCTCACTCCCCGTACCCTTTAATATCCCACCCAGTCTAATCCCACTCTCCCCCCACTCCCTGTACCCTTTAATATCCCACCCAGTCTAATCCCACTCTCCCCTCACTCCCCGTACCCTTTAATATCCCACCCAGTCTAATCCCACTCTCCCCTCACTCCCCGTACCCTTTAATATTCCTCCTCTTCAAATAACGAACCTTTTTGAAGAGTTTTTGAATGTGCTTCAACAATAGTTTGTCTCAGTGATTCGCCACATTGTAAATCCCCTTCGTGTTCAGAGAGTTTTTCTCCCCTCCCCTTTAATTCCTCTTGTGATTATTTTTGTGTCTTGTTTCTATCTCTCCCCCAGTTGAAACAATCTTTCAAGATTTGCCTTATCACTGCCCTTTGTAATCACAGAGGTTTTTATGAAATCATCCCTTAACCTTCGAACAGGAATCAACAGGAACTCGAAATAGCAAAAACTGCCAGCTTTTAGTAAATAGACGGTAACTCTAAATTGAATGGAGGGACAGCCTGAGACCCCTTCCCTGAGACCCCCTCACCGTGTGGGAGCTCCAGAACACTTCAGTGTCCTGGGTGACCAGGTGTGCAGGATGTGCCTCCGGGTACTCGAGCTCGAGCTCCGAGTTTCTGAGTTTGAGGGGTGGCTGGAATCACTGCAGGACACGAGAGGCTGAGAATTTCCTGGGTCGCCCGTTCCAGGAGGTGGTCACCCCACAGTCACAGAGAGTTCAGGACAGTAAGTGGGTGACCATCGAGCGGGGTAGGAAGAGGCAGGCAGTGCAGGAATCCTCCGGGAGTGTGACGCTCACTCAGCAGTTTTCAGTGCTGAATACCAGGGAGGGTGACGACAGCTCGATGCAGTGCAGTCCGGAGCACGGCATCATGGGGTAATGGACAGCACTGGGACACAGTGAAGTGTAGAAATCAGAGAATCAGAGAATCATAGAAGTTTACAACATGGAAACAGGCCCTTCGGCCCAACATGTCCATGTCGCCCAGTTTATACCACTAAGCTAGTCCCAATTGCCTGCACTTGGCCCATATCCCTCTATACCCATCTTACCCATGTAACTGTCCAAATGCTTTTTAAAAGACAAAATTGTACCCGCCTCTACTACTGCCTCTGGCAGCTCGTTCCAGACACTCACCACCCTTTGAGTGAAAAAATTGCCCCTCTGGACCTGGTTGGAGCGGCGGCGAGTCGATAAAGGGAGCAGCGGAGGCCTGAGGTGAGTAATTAAACTCACCTACGTGAGTCTTTTTCCCCAGCGGGGAGAGAGCTTCGCGGCTTTTTCAAAGGCAGGGGGCGGGGCCAATTCATTGGTACCCGTATATAGGTGGAGCGGTTGCTAAACCCGAGACACTACACTAGTAGTGACTCCCACCCTCCCACCTCCTCGAACCTTTTGAGGGGTAGAGGGAATTTAAAGGGTAGGTTCGTTTTTATATTTTGTTTTCAGGGACTTAACTCCTGGACCTAAGATAAATAAGAAGCAAAAAGTAATCCAAGTGGGACGTCACCAAGGAAGAGGTAAGTGATTGGCTGGTGAGTATTTTCCTGCTGAATTTGTCTGAGGTTCGAGTTTGTGGATTCTCTGGTCTCTGTTGTGTAGTGGGGGACTGCTGTTCAGCAAGGGCCCTTGAGTATACCTTTTAATTGAAGTGAAATTGGTGGGATTCATTTAATTTGAATTAATTAGTTAAAGGGTAAGTCATGTCAGGACAGCCCAGCCCCGTGTTATGCTCTTCCTGCTCTATGTGGGAAATCAGGGACCCTTCCGGTGTCCCTGACGACCATGTGTGCGGGAAATGTATCCAGCTGCAGCTACTGACAAACCGCATTGCGGCACTGGAGCTGCAGATGGATTCATTAAGGAGCATTCGCGATGCTGAGAACGTCGTGGAAAGCACGTTTAGTGAGATGGTCACACCGCAGGTAAAGGTTGTACAGGCAGGAAGTAATTGGGTGACCACCAGGCAGAGTAAGAGGAGCAGGCAGGCAGTGCAGGGGTCCCCTGTGGCCGTCCCCCTCTCAAACAAATATACCGCTTTGGATATTGTTGAGGGGGATGACTTATCAGGGGAAGGCAGCAGCAGCCAACTTCCTGGCACCAGGGGTAGCTCTGCTGCACAGGCTGGGAGGAAAAAGAGTGGAAGAGCTATAGTGGTAGGGGATTCTATCGTAAGGGGAACAGACAGGCGTTTCTGTGGCCGTAAACGTGACTCCAGGATGGTTTGTTGCCTCCCTGGTGCCAGGGTCATGGATGTCACTGAGCGGCTTCAGGGCATTCTCAAGGGGGAGGGTGAGCAGGCAGAGGTCGTGGTCCACATTGGGACCAACGACATAGGTAGGAAGGGAGATGAGGTCCTGCATCAAGAATTTAGGGAGCTAGGTAGCAGATTAAAGAGCAGGACCTCAAAGGTTGTAATCTCTGGATTACTCCCAGTGCCACGGGCTGGTGAGTATAGAAATAGGAGGATAGAACAGATGAATGCGAGGCTAAAGAGTTGGTGCAGGAGGGAGGGTTTCAGTTTCCTGGATCACTGGGCCTGCTTCTGGGGAAGGTGGGACTTGTACAAGTCGGACGGGTTGCACCTGAACCAGAGCGGGACAAATATCCTTGCGGGGAGGTTTGCTAGCACTGTTGGGGGTGGTTTAAACTAACTTGCCAGGGGGATGGGATACAGAGTGGAGCTACAATAGGGGGTGATGTGCAGCCAAATATAGAGAAAAAAACAAGTCAGCTTGGAAGACAGGGCAAATATGTGAGGGCAAGGCTGGATGGCATCTATTTTAATGCAAGGAGTCTTGCGAATAAGGTGGATGAACTGAAGGTGTTGATAAACACATGGGAGTATGATATTGTTGCTGTCACAGAGACATGGTTGAGGGAGGGGCAAGACTGGCAGCTCAATATTCCGGGGTACAGAATCTTCAGGCGAGACAGAGGGGGAGGTATAAGAGGAGGGGGGGGGTCGCAATATTAATTAAAGAATCAATTACTGCCATAAGGAGGGATGATATATTAGCAGGTTCCTCTAATGAGGCCATATGGGTGGAGCTTAAAAACAAAAAGGGGGCAAGCACTTTGATGGGAGTGTACTATAGGCCCCCAAACAGTCAGGGGGAGATAGAGGAACAGATATGTAGGCAAATCTCAGAAAATTGTGCAAATAATAGGGTAATAATAGTGGGGGATTTCAACTTCCCCAATATTAACTGGGATACTCAGAGTGTAAAAGGCTTAGAGGGTACAAAATTCTTAACGTGCATCCAGGAGAGCTTTTTGAGCCAGCATGTAGAAAGTCCTACAAGAGAGGGGGCGGTACTGGACCTAATTCTAGGGAATGTGGCCGGCCAAGTGGAAGAAGTGCTCGTAGGTGAGCACTTTGGTGACAGTGACCATAATTTGGTGAGATTTAAGGTGGTCATGGAAAAGGACAGGGAGGGGCCGGAAATAAAGGTTCTAAATTGGGGGAAGGCCGATTTTAATAGGATAAGGCAGGATCTGGCCAAAATGGACTGGGATCAGCTGCTTGTAGGAAAATCCGCATCGGAGCAATGGGAGTCTTTCAGAAGGGAGATTGAGACCAGACAATGGCAACATGTTCCCGTAAAGGTCAAGGGTGGTTCCAAGAACTCCAGGGAACCTTGGATGTCAGGGGATATACGAGAATGGATTAGGAAAAAAAGGAGGGCTTTTGGCAGATACAAAAGGCTAAAGACGGAGGAAGCCCGAGAGGAGTACAAAAAGTGCAGGGGGATACTTAAAAAAGAAATTAGGAGATCAAGGAGGGGCCATGAAATAACACTGGCGAGCAAAATAAAGGAAAATCCTAAGATGTGTTATAAGTATATTAAGGGTAAGAGGATGACTAGGGAAAAAATAGGGCCCAATGGGGACAAAAATGGCAATCTGTGTGTGGAGCCGGCAGATGTAGGAGGGGTTCTAAATGAATTTTTTGCATCCGTTTTCACTCTGGAGAAGGACGATGTAGACATAGAAATACGGCAGGGGGACTGTGATATACTCGAACATATTAACATCGAGCGGGAGGAGGTATTGGCGGTTTTAGCAGGCCTAAAAATGGATAAATCCCCAGGCCCGGACGAAATGTATCCCAGGCTACTGTGTGAGGCAAAGGAGGAGATTGCGGGGGCTCTGACACATATATTCAGAACCTCTCTGGCCACAGGGGATGTGCCAGAGGACTGGAGAACCGCTAATGTAGTACCATTATTCAAGAAGGGGAGTAGGGAAAAACCGGGGAACTACAGGCCAGTGAGCCTAACATCAGTGGTAGGAAAATTATTGGAAAAAATTCTGAAGGACAAAATTAGTCTCCACTTGGAGAAGCAAGGATTAATCAGGGATAGTCAACATGGCTTTGTCAAGGGAAGATCATGTCTGACTAATTTGATTGAATTTTTTGAGGGGGTGACTAGGCGTGTGGATGAGGGTAACGCAGTGGATGTGGTATACATGGATTTCAGTAAGGCCTTCGATAAAGTCCCCCACAGGAGACTGGTCAAGAAGGTACGAGCCCATGGAATCCAGGGTGCCTTGGCACTTTGGATACAAAACTGGCTTAGTGGCAGAAGGCAGAGGGTGATGGTCGAAGGTTGTTTTAGTGACTGGAAGCCTGTGGCCAGTGGGGTACCACAGGGATCGGTGCTGGGTCCCTTGCTGTTTGTGGTCTACATTAATGACTTGGATATGAATGTAAAAGGTATGATCAGTAAGTTCGCTGATGATACAAAAATTGGTAGGGTGGTAAATAGCGAGGAGGATAGCCTCAGTCTGCAGGACGATATAGATGGGTTGGTCAGATGGGCGGAACAGTGGCAAATGGAATTTAACCCGGAAAAGTGCGAGGTGATGCACTTTGGAGGGACTAACAAGGCAAGGGAATACACAATGAATGGGAGGACCCTAGGCAAGACAGAGGGTCAGAGGGATCTTGGTGTGCAAGTTCACAGATCCCTGAAGGCGGCGGAACAGGTAGATAAGGTGGTAAAGAAGGCATATGGGATACTTGCCTTTATTAGCCGAGGCATAGAATATAAGAGCAAGGAGGTTATGATGGAGCTGTATAAAACACTGGTTAGGCCACAGCTGGAGTACTGTGTGCAGTTCTGGTCGCCACACTACAGGAAGGATGTGATCGCTTTGGAGAGGGTGCAGAGGAGATTCACCAGGATGTTACCAGGGCTGGAGCGCTTCAGCTATGAAGAGAGACTGGGAAGATTGGGTTTGTTTTCCTTGGAGCAGAGGAGGCTGAGGGGGGACATGATTGAGGTGTACAAAATTATGAGGGGCACAGATAGGATGGATACTAAGGAGCTTTTTCCCTTCGTTGAGGGTTCTATAACAAGGGGACATAGATTCAAGGTAAAAGGCGGGAGGTTTAGAGGGGATTTGAGAAAGAACTTTTTCACCCAGAGGGTGGTTGGAGTCTGGAACTCACTGCCTGAAAGGGTTGTGGAGGCAGGAACCCTCACAACATTCAAGAAGCATTTGGATGAGCACTTGAAATGCCATAGCATACAAGGCTACGGACCAAATGCTGGAATATGGGATTAGATTAGACAGGGCTGATGGCCGGCGCGGACACGATGGGCCGAAGGGCCTCTATCCATGCTGTATAACTCTATGACTCGATGACTCTTTTGTATCTCTCCCCTCGCACCTTAAATCTATGCCCCCTCGTTATAGACTCCACTACCTTTGGGAAAAGATTTTGACTATCTACCTTATCTATGCACCTCATTATTTTATAGAGTCATAGAGTCATAGAGTTATACAGCACGGATAGAGGCCCTTCGGCCCATCGTGTCCGCGCCGGCCATCAGCCCTGTCTACTCTAATCCCATATTCCAGCATTTGGTACGTAGCCTTGTATGCTATGGCATTTCAAGTGCTCATCCAAATGCTTCTTGAATGTTGTGAGGGTTCCTGCCTCCACAACCCTTTCAGGCAATGTATAGACTTCTATAAGATCACCCCTAAACCTCCTACTCTCCAGGGAAAAATGTCTCAGTCTATCCAACCTCTCCCTATAAGTCAAACCATCAAGTCCCGGTAGCATCCTAGTAAATCTTTTCTGCACTATTTCTAGTTTAATAATATCCTTTCTATAATAGGGTGACCAGAACTGTACACAGTACTCCAAGTGTGGCCTAACTAATGTCTTGTACAACTTCAACAAGACATCCCAACTCCTGCATTCAATGTTCTGACCAATGAAACCAAGCAAGCTGAATGCCTTCTTCACCACCCTATCCACCTGTGACTCCACTTTCAAGGAGCTATGAACCTGTCCTCCCAGATCTCTTTGTTCTATAACTCTCCCCAACGCCCTACCATTAACGGAGTAGGTCCTGGCCCGATTCGATCTCCCAAAATGCATCACCTCACATTTATCTAAAGTAAACTCCATCTGCCATTCATCGGCCCACTGGCCCAATTTATCAAGATCCCGTTGCAATCCTAGATAACCTTCTTCACTGTCCACAATGCCACCAATCTTGGTGTCATCTGCAAACTTACTAACCATGCCTCCTAAATTCTCATCCAAATCATTAATATAAATAACAAATAACAGCGGACCCAGCACCGATCCCTGAGGCACACCGCTGGTCACAGGCCTCCAGTTTGAAAAACAACCCTCTACAACCACCCTCTGTCTTCTGTCGTCAATCCAATTTTGTATCCAATTGGCTACCTCACCTTGGATCCCGTGAGATTTAACCTTATGTAACAACCTACCATGCGGTACCTTGTCAAAGGCTTTGCTAAAGTCCATGTAGACCACGTCTACTGCACAGCCCTCATCTATCTTCTTGGTTACCCCTTCAAAAAACTCAATCAAATTCGTGAGACATGATTTTCCTCTCACAAAACCATGCTGACTGTTCCTAATCAGTCCCTGCCTCTCCAAATGCCTGTAGATCCTGTCCCTCAGAATACCCTCTAACAACTTACCCACTACAGATGTCAGGCTCACTGGTCTGTCGTTCCCAGGCTTTTCCCTGCCGCCCTTCTTAAACAAAGGCACAACATTTGCTACCCTCCAATCTTCAGGCACCTCACCTGTAGTGGTGGATGATTCAAATATCTCTGCTAGGGGACCCGCAATTTCCTCCCTAACCTCCCATAACGTCCTGGGATACATTTCATCAGGTCCCGGAGATTTATCTACCTTGATGCGCGTTAAGACTTCCAGCACCTCCCTCTCTGTAATATGTACACTTCTCAAGACATCACTATTTATTTCCCCAAGTTCCCTAACATCCATGCCTTTCTCAACCGTAAATACCGATGTGAAATATTCATTCAGGATCTCACCCATCTCTTGTGGTTCCGCACATAGATGACCTTGTTGATCCTTAAGAGGCCCTACTCTCTCCCTAGTTACCCTTTTGCCCTTTATGTATTTGTAGAAGCTCTTTGGATTCTCCTTTGCCTTATCTGCCAAAGCAATCTCATGTCCCCTTTTTGCCCTCCTGATTTCTCTCTTAACTCTACTCCGGCAATCTCTGTACTCTTCAAGGGATCCACTTGATCCCAGCTGCCTATGCATGTAATATGCCTCCTTCTTCTTTTTGACTAGTGCCTCAATCTCCCGAGTCATCCAAGGTTCCCTACTTCTACCAGCCTTGCCCTTCTTCTTTTTGCCCCCTCTCTAGTCGGGCCATCCACATACTGAATGAGAAATTCCTCCTGAATACACTCAACAAATTTCTCTCCATCCAAGCCCCTAATGCTATGGCTGTCCCAGTCAATGTTGGGAAAGTTAAAGTCCCCTACTATTACCACCCTATTTTTCTTGCAGCTGTCTGTAATCTCCTTACATATTTGCTCCTCAATTTCCCGTTGACTATTTGGGGGTCTGTAGTACAATCCTATCAAAGTGATCTCTCCCTTCTTATTTTTCAGTTCTACCCATATCGACTCCGTGGGCGAACCCTCGGATATATCCCCTCTCACTACTGCATGGGGTAATGGACAGCACTGGGACACAGTGAAGTGTAGAAATGCAGTTGTTCCAGGGGATTCGCTAGTCAGGGGATGGACATGTGACCGTGGACATGAGTCCCACATGAGGTGTTACCTCCCTGTGCCAGAGTAAAGGACATCACGGAGAGGGCGCAGAATATTCTGCGAGAGGAGGGGGAACAGTCAGAAGTCACGGTCCACGTGGGAACCAATGACATAGGAAGGAAAAGGGTCGAGGTCCTGCAGTCAGTTTCAGGAGCGAGGGAGGAAGTTAAAAAGCAGGACCTCAAAGGTAGTGATCTTTGGATTAGTCCTGGTGCCGCGTAGTGAGTATAGGAACAGTCGGATAAGACAGGTTAATGCACAGCTGGAGAAATGGTGCAGGAGGGAGGGCTTCAGATTCCTGGGGCATTGGGACCAGTTCTGGGGCAGGAGGGATCTGTACAAGATGGACGGGTTGCACCTCAACAGAGCTGGGAGCAATGTCCTCGCGGGGAGGTTAACTAGTGCTGTGGGGGAGGGTTTAAACTAATTCCTCAGGGGGCTGGGCACCAGGATGAAACGTTAGAGAGGAGAAACAAGGTGCACAGAGGACTGGGAGGGACAGATAGAATTAGAATAAAAAGTAGTTCAGAAATAGGAGGGATCAGACGGGGTAAATGTGAGGCGATCATTGATCAGATTGGAGTGCATGGACAGGAGGGAGGTGTACAGTGGTGTTCCCCAGGGGTCGGTACTGGGACCACTGCTTTTCTTGATATATATTAATGACTTGGACTTGGGTGTACAGGGCACAATTTCAAAATTTGCAGAAGACACAAAACTTGGAAGGGTAGTGAACAGTGAGGAGGATAGTGATAGACTTCAAGAGGATATAGACAGACTGGTGGAATGGGCGGACACGTGGCAGATGAAATTTAATGCAGAAACGTGCGAAGTGATACATTTTGGTCGGAAGAATGAGGAGAGGCAATATAAACTAGAGGGCACAACTCTAAAAGGGGTACAGGAACAGAGAGATCTGGGGGTATATGTACACAAATCATTGAAGGTGGCAGGGCAGGTTGAGAAAGTGGTTAAAAAAGCATACGGGATCCTAGAACCAGAGAAAAGATACAGCACAGAAGGGGGCCATTCGGCCCATCGTGTCCGCGCCGGCTCGAAGAACAACCAGGTGTCCATTCTAATCCCACCTTCCAGCACCCGGTCCGTAGCCCTGCAGCTTACAGCACTTTAGGTGCAGGTCCAGGTACTTTATAAAAGAGTTGAGGGTCCCTGCCTCTCCCACCAATTCGGGCAGTGAATTCCATACACCCACCACCCTCTGGGTAAAAAAGTTTTTCCTCATGTCCCCTCTAATCCTTCCGCCAATCAGATTAAATCCGTGTCCTCTAGTTCTTGAACTCTCCGCTAGGGGAAACAGCTACTTCCTGTCTACTCTATCTGGGCCCCTCATAATTTTGTACACCTCAATCAAGTCTCCCCTCAGCCTCCTCTGCTCCAAGGAAAACAACCCCAGCCTATCCAATCTCTCCTCGTAGCTGCAATTTTCAAGTCCTGGTAACATTCTTGTAAATCTTCTCTGCACTCTCTCCACAGCAATTACATCCTTCCTGTAATGTGGTGACCAGAACTGCGCACAATACTCCAGCTGTGGCCTTACCAGCGTTTTATACAGTTCTATCATTATATCCCTGCTTTTGTATTCTGTACCTCGGCTAATAACGGAGAGCATTCCGTATGCCTTCTTCACAACCTTATCTACCTGTACTGCCACCTTCAGGGACCTGTGCACATGCACTCCAAGGTCTCTCACTTCCTCTACCCCTCTCAATATATTCCCGTTTACTGCGTATTCCCTTTTACTGTTTGCCCTCCCTGAGTGCATTACCTCACACTTCTCCGGGTTGAACTCCATTTGCCACTTTTCCGCCCACTCCACCAACCCATTGATATCTTCTTGGAGTCTACAGCTATCCTCTTCACTATCAACTACACGGACAATTTTTGTGTCGTCTGCAAATTTGCCAATCATGCCCCCTACATTCAAGTCTATTTCCTCCCTGGCTTCTTTTAACAGCCTGGGATACATTTCATCCGGGCTTGGTGATTTATCCACTTTCAAAGATGCTGATCCCCTTAATACTTCCTCTCTCACTATGTTTATCCCATCCAATATTTCACACTCCTCCTCCTTAACTTCAATCCCTGTATCATCCCTCTCCTTTGTGAAGACAGATGCAAAGTATTCATTAAGAACCATCCCCACATCTTCCACCTCCACACATAGTTTACATTTTTGTCTCTAATCGGCCCGACTCTTTCCTTAATTATCCTCTTGCTCTTAATGTATTTATGAAATATTTTTGGGTTTTCCTTGATTTTATCTGCTAATATTTTTTCATGCCCTCTCTTTGTTTTCCTAATTTCCTTTTTAATTTCACCCCTGCACTTTCTCCAGGCTTCCTGCAGTATTGAGCTCTCGGTATCTGACATAAGCTTCCCTTTTTTGCCTTATCTTACCCTGTATGCTCCTTGATATCCAGGGGGCTCGAGATTTGACAGCCCCTCCCTTTTTCTTTGTGGGAACATATTTGCTCTGAACCCCTTGAATCTCCCCTTTGAATGTCTCCCACTGCTCTGACACTGATTTACCTTCAAGTCGCTGTTTCCAGTTTACTTTTGCTAAATCACTTCTCAGTTTAGTAAAATTGGCCTTTCCCCAATTGAAAACTTTAACTCCTGCTCTGTCTTTGTCCTTTTCCATAACTATGCTAAAACTAACTGTATTATAGAATCATAGAATTGTGGAAAGGTAACAGCACGAGAGGAGCCATGTTCTCTGCCTCCCTAATCGGTCCCATGATTCCTTTGACTGCTCTTTTACGATAGGAACACAGGAACATAGGAACAGGAGTAGGCCATTCAGCCCCTCGTGCCTGCTCCACCATTTGATAAGATCATGGCTGATCTGTGATCTAACTCCATATACCTGCCTTTGGCCCATATCCCTTCATACCTTTGGTTGCCAAAAAGCTATCTATCTCAGATTTAAATTTAGCAATTGAGCTGGTATCAATTGCCGTTTGCGGAAGAGAGTTCCAAACTTCTACAACCCTTTGTGTGTAGAAATGTTTTCTAATCTCACTCCTGAAAGGTCTGGCTCTAATTTTTAGACTGTGCCCCCTACTCCTAGAATCCCCAACCAGCGGAAATAGTTTCTCTCTATCCACCCTATCTGTTCCCCTCAATATCTTATAAACTTCGATCAGATCACCCCTTAACCTTCGAAACTCTGGAGAATACGACCCCAATTTGTGTAATCTCTCCTTGTAAATTAACCCTTGAAGTCCGGGTATCATTCTAGTAAACCTACGCTGCAATCCCTCCAAGGCCAATATGTCCTTCCGAAGGTGCGGTGCCCAGAACTGCTCACAGTACTCCAGGTGCGGTCTAACCAGGGTTTTGTATAGCTGCAGCATTACTTCTGCCCCCTTGTACTCCAGTCCTCCAGATATAAAGGCCAGCATTCCATTAGCCTTATTGATTATTTTCTGCACCTGTTCATGACACTTCAATGATCGATGTAGCTGAACCCCTAAGTCCCTTTGGACATCCACTGTTTTTAACTTTTTACCATTTAGAAAGTACCCTGTTCTATCCTTTCTTGATCCAAAGTGGATGACCTCACATTTGTCAACATTGAATTCCATTTGCCACAGTTTTGCCCATTCACCTAATCTATCAATATCACTTTGTAATTTTATGTTTTCATCCACACTGCTTACAATGCCACCAATCTTTGTGTCATCGGCAAACTTAGATATAAGACTTTCTATGTCTTCATCTAAGTCGTTAATAAATATTGTGAATAATTGAGTCCCCAAGACAGATCCCTGCGGGACTCCACGAGTCACATCCTGCCAATGTGAGTACCTACCCATTATCCCTACTCTCTGTCGCCTTTCGCTCAGCCAACTTCCTAACCAAGTCTGTACTTTTCCCTCGATTCCATGGACTTCTATCTTAGCTAACAGTCTCTTATGTGGGACCTTATCAAATGCCTTCTGGGAGTCCATTTAAATAACATCCATTGACATTCCCCTGTCCACTACTTTAGTCACCTCTTCAAAAAATTCAATCAGGTTTGTCAGGCACGACCTACCTTTCACAAATCCATGCTGGCTCTCTCTGATTAACTGAAAATTCTCAGGGTGTTCAGTCACCCTATCCTTAATTATAGACTCCAGTATTTTCCCCACAACAGATGTTAGGCTAACTGGTCTATAATTCCCTGGTTTCTCTCTCTCTCCTTTCTTAAAAAGCGGAGTGACATGTGCAATTTTCCAATCGAGAGGGACAGTTCCTGAATCTAGAGAACTTTGAAAGATTATAGTTCGGGCATCTGCAATGTGCTCACCTACTTCCTTTAAAACCCTGGGATGGAAACCATCTGGTCCTGGGGATTTGTCACTCTTTAGTGCTATTATTTTCTTCATTACTGTTGTTTTACTTATGTTAATTTTATCGAGTCCCTGTCCCCGATTCAATATTAGTTTTCTTGGGATTTCCGGCATGCTATCCTCTTTTTCTACTGTAAATACTGACGCAAAGTAATCGTTCAACATGTCCGCCATTTCCCCATTGTCAATGACAATATCCCCACTTTCAGTTTTTAAGGGGCCAACACTGCTCCTGACCACCCGCTTTTTCCTAATGTAACTATAAAAGTTCTTTGTATTGGTTTTGATATCCCTTGCAAGTTTCTTTTCATATTCTCTTTTTGTAGCTCTTACTGTCTGTTTTGTGACCCTTTGTTGATCTTTGTATCTTTCCCATTCGCCAGGATCTGTGCCATTTTTTGCCTTTTTGTATGCCCTTTCCTTATGTCTTATACTCTCCCTTACCTCTTTCGTTGTCCATGGCTGTTTTTTTTGGCAAGTAGAGTTCTTGCCCCTCAGGGGTATAAACCGATTCTGTATCACGTTAAATGTTTCTTTAAACATTTCCCACTGATCATCAGTCGTTTTACCCATTATCAGATTTGCCCAGTTTACTGTGGACAGTCTCTGTCTCATCCCATTGAAGTCGGCCTTACCCAAGTCTAGAATCTTAGCAGCTGACTCACTTTTTTCCCTTTCAAACACTACATTGAACTCGATCATGTTATGATCACTATTGGATAGATGTTCACGCACAGTTAAACCGTTAACTAAATCTGGTTCATTACTCATTACTAAATCTAGTATGGCTTGCCCCCTTGTTGCCTCTCGGACATACTGCTGTAGAAAACTATCCCGGACACACTCAAGAAATTCACTACCTTTCTGACAGTTGCTAGTCTGCTTTTCCCAATCTATGTGAAGGTTAAAGTCCCCCATTAAGACCACTATGCCTTTCTTACACGCTTGTCTAATCTCTGCATTTATACAATCTAGCACTTCAGAGCTGCTGCCAGGGCTCCTATACACAACTCCCACTGTAGTCTCAGATCCTTTCCTATTTCTCAATTCAACCCACAAGGTCTCTGTTGGCTGCTTACCTCTCGTTATATCCTCCTTTATCATTGAAGTGATTTCATCTCTAATCATTAAGGCTACTCCTCCCCCTCTTCCATTTTCCCTATCTCTCCTGTAGACCTTATAACCTGGTATATTTAGTTCCCAATCCTGACCATCCTGCAGCCATGTCTCAGTAATAGCTATCATGTCATACCCTCCAATTTGAATTTGAACCTATAGTTCATTTAATTTATTCCTTATACTCCGTGTATTTGTATATAGAACTCTTAGTTGGGCCACACACCCTAGCCTGACCTTCAGCTTTGATGCTGGGTTAATCACCTTACACCTTCTAGTTTTCACTTTATCTGTAGTGTCTAAAGTACACTTTCTTTCTGCTGCTCTACGCTTTTCCCTTTCACTTGTTCTTGAACAACTGTTTGTACTATTTGTATTGTAAATTTTCCCTGGGTCTTCCCCTCTCTTGCTGCTCTCAACTTTACTCCCTTCTGACTCCCCGCTCAGGTTCCCATCCCCCTGCCACTCTAGTTTAAACCTTCCCCAACAGCACGAGCAAACACCCCCGCGAGGGCATTGGTCCCGGTCCTGCTCGGGTGTAACCCGTCACGCTTGTACAGGTCCCACCTTCCCCAGAACCGGTCCCAATGTCCCAGGAATCTAAATCCCTCCCTCCTACACCATCCCTGCAGCCACGCATTCATCCTGTCTATTCTCCTGTTCCTATACTCACTAGCACGTGGCACTGGGAGTAATCCTGAGATCACTACCTTTGAGGTCCTGCTTTTTAATTTATCTCCTAACTCCTTAAATTCACCTTGCAGGACCTCATCCCTTTTTTTACCTATGTCGTTGGTACCGATATGGACCACGACTATTGGCTGTTCACCCTCCCCCTCCAGAATGCCCTGCAGCCGCTCCGTGACATCCTTGACCCGAGCACCAGGGAGGCAACATACCATCCTGGAGTCACGTTTGCGGCCACAGAAACGCCTATCTGTTCCCCTTATAATTGAATCCCCGATCACTATAGCCCTGCCACTCTTCTTCCTCCCCTCCTGTGCAGCAGAACCACCCGTGGTGCCCCGAACCTGGCTCTTGCTGCTTTCCCCTGATAAGCCATCTCCCCCAACAGTATCCAAAGCGGTATATCTGTTTGAGAGGGAGATGGTCCCAGGGGACTCCTGCTCTACCTGCCTCGTCCTTTTACTCTGCCTGGCGGTCACCCATTTCCTTTCTGCCTGCGTAATCTTTACCTGCGGTGTGACCACCTCACTGAACGTGCTATCCACGATAGTCTCAGCATCACGGATGCTCCACAGTGAATCCACCCGCAGCTCCAGCTCCGAAATGCGGTTAGCCAGTAGCTGCAGCTGGACACACTTCCTGCACACATGGTCACCAGGGACACCTGTAGTGTCCATGACTTCCCACATAGTGCAGGAGGAGCATATCACGGGTGCGAGCTGTGCTGCCATGACTTGCCTTAGATTTACACTGAGTTCACCACTCTGACTCTCCTTTTACACCGCGCTCACCTCTCGGACTCTCCTCCCGCTCTCGGTCTCTCCTTTTACACTGCGCTCACCTCTCGGACTCTCCTCCCGCTCTCGGTCTCTCCTTTTACACTGCGCTCACCTCTCGGACTCTCCTCCCGCTCTCGGTCTCTCCTTTTATACTGTGCTCACCTCTCGGACTCTCCTCCCACTCTCGGTCTCTCCTTTTACACTGTGCTCTCCTCTCGGACTCTCCTTTTACACTGTGCTCACCTCTCGGACTCTCCTCCCGCTCTCGGTCTCTCCTTTTACACTGTGCTCACCTCTCGGACTCTCCTTTTACACTGCGCTCACCTCTCGGACTCTCCTTTTACACCGCGCTCACCTCTCGGACTCTCCTTTTACACCGTGCTCACCTCTCGGACTCTCCTCCCGCTCTCGGTCTCTCCTTTTACACTGTGCTCACCTCTCGGACTCTCCTCCCGCTCTCGGACTCTCCTTTTACACTGCGCTCACCTCTCGGACTCTCCTCCCGCTCTCGGTCTCTCCTTTTATACTGTGCTCACCTCTCGGACTCTCTTGCCTCACCTGTGACGTCGCACAGTAGTTTTCTCTTGTTGCCGGTCTGCTGCTGCTTTTATTCCCCACTCTCAGTCTTCTGCTGCTCAGGTCTGCCGCCGCTCTGGGGAAAAGATTCGGAAAAGCAAGGCAAAGCAGCACCTCCTTCCCCCACTTCACCGAACTCCCACTCTCACCAAACTCTCAGCTGCTCACTCTGTGCCCGCTGCACTCAGTGCTCGGTTTACACTAACAGGCCCCGGTATTTCTACAGTTTGTGACTCAGATGAGTCGGGCCTGCTCCTCCTTCAGGAACTAGTTTAATCCAGTGAACCAATTAACTAACTACAGCAGCTCTCTCTGCTTCAGCCTGACAGAAACTTAAAAATTTAAACTTTAAAATTGAACTTAAACAGTTAATAGCAATTTACACTCGATTTTAAAGAGATTAACCCTTAAACTCCCACACTCTCCAAACAGTCAGCGGTTTCACTCGGTGCTCCGTTGCACTCAGTTTATTTATATGTTTATAAAAGACTTTTGGATTCCCTTTTCTGTTATGCGAATCTATTCTCATTCTCTCTCTTTGCCCCTCGTTTTCCCTTTCCCCCACTTCATTCCCAGTACTAGATCCAGCTCTGCTTCCTTCCTGGTTGGGCTGGAAACACACTGTTCCAGAAAGTTCTTGAACACATTTCAGGAATCCCTCCCCTCTTTGCCCTTTACCCTGTTACTGTCCCAGTCTATATTGGGGTAATTGAAGTCCCCCATTATCACTACTCTCTAGTTCTTGCATCTTTCTGTAATGTGCCTGCAAGTGTTCTCCTCTATCTCCTTCCCACTATTTGCTGGTCTGTAGTACACACCCAGTAGTGGAATAGCTCCTCTGTTGTTCCTCAATTCGAACCAAATCGATTCTGTCTTTGACCCCTCAAATACATCATAGAATGGTTACAGCACAGGAGGCCATTCAGCCCATCGAGTCCGTGCCGGCTCTTTGCAAGAGCAATCCACCTAGTCCCACTCCCCCGCCCTATCCCCACAGTCCTGCACATTTTTTTCCCTTCGAGTATTTATCCAGTTCCCTTTTGAAGGCCATGATTGAATCTGCCTCCACCACCCCCTCGGGCAGTGCATTCCAGATCATAACCACTCGCTGTGTGAAAAAGTTTTTCCTCATGTCACCTTTGGTTCTTTTGCCAATCACCTTAAATCTATGTCCTCTGGTCCTTGACCCTTCCACCAATGGGAACAGTTTCTCTCTATCTGCTCTGTCTGGACCCTTCATGATTTTGAAATCCTCGATCAAATCTCCTCTCAACCTTCTCTGTTCCAAGGAGAACAACCCCAGCTTCTCCAGTCTATCCACGGAACTAAAGTCCCTCATCCCTGGAATCATTCTAGTAAATCTCTTCTGCACCCTCTCTAAGGCCTTCACATCTTTCCTGAACTTCCAGAGGACTGGAAGACTGCAAATGTCTTCCAGTTGTGGCCGAACCAGTGTTTTATAAAGGTTCATCATGACTTCCATACTTTTGTACTCTGTGCCTCTATTTATAAAGCCCAGTGGCAGAGTGGACTGGACACAACTACTTGAGGAGAAATCAGTGGAAGCCAGTGGGAGGCACTAAAAAGTGAAATTCTACGGGTACAATGCAGACACGTCCCCTCAAAGAAAAAGGGTGGCACTGCCAAATTTAGAGCCCCCTGGTTGTCTGGAAGTATACAGGGCAAAATAAAGGAGAAAAAGAAAGTTTATGACTGTCACAGAAAACTAAATACTGCAGAAAGCCTAGAGGAGTATAGAAAGTACAGGGATGACGTAAAAAAGGAAATAAGGAAAGCAAAGAGAGGGCATGAAAAAATATTAGCGAGTAAGATGAAAGAAAACCCAAAGATGTTTTATCAGTACATTAAGAACAAGAGGATAGCTAAGGAAAAGGTGGGACCTATCAGGAATGATAAGGGTAACTTGTGTGTAGAAGCAGAGGATGTGGGTAGGGTTTTAAATGAATATTTTGTCTCTGTATTCACAAAGGAAAGGGATGATCTGGACGTAGTAGTTAAAGAGGAGAGGTGTGAAATATTGGATAAGGTAAACATAACGAGAGAGGAAGTACGAGAGGGACTGGAATCCTTGAAAGTTGATAAGTCACCAGGGCCGGATGGATTGTTTCCTGGGCTAGTGAAGGAAGCCAGGGGGGAAATAGCGGATGCTCTGAGGATCATTTTCCAATCCTCACTCGATACAGGGGAGGTACCGGAGGACTGGGAGACTGCAAACATAGTACCATTGTTTAAAAAAGGTACGAGGGAAAGGCCGAACAATTATAGGCCGGTCAGTCTTACCTCGGTGGTGGGCAAACTATTAGAATCAATACTGAGAGATAGGATAAACTGTCACTTGGAAAGGCATGGTTTAATCAGGGATAGTCAGCATGGATTTGTTCAGGGAAGGTCATGCCTTACAAATCTGATTGAATTCTTTGAGAAAGTGACAAGCAGGATTGATGAGGGTAGTGCAGTGGATGTTGTCTACATGGATTTTAGTAAGGCATTTGACAGGGTCCCACATGGCAGACTGGTCAGAAAGGTAAAAGCCCATGGGATGCAGGGAAATGTGGCGAATTGGATCCAAAATTGGCTCAGGAACAGGAAATAAAGGGTAAAAGTCGATGGATGTCTTTGCGAATGGAAATCTGTTTGCAGTGGTGTGCCACAGGGCTCAGTGTTGGGTCCCTTGCTGTTTGTGGTATATATTAATGATTTGGACTTGAATGTAGGGGGCATGATTGGCAAATTTGCAGACGACACAAAAATTGTCCGTGTAGTTGATAGTGAAGAGGATAGCTGTAGACTCCAAGAAGATATCAATGGGTTGGTGGAGTGGGCGGAAAAGTGGCAAATGGAGTTCAACCCGGAGAAGTGTGAGGTAATGCACTCAGGGAGGGCAAACAGTAAAAGGGAATACGCAGTAAACGGGAATATATTGAGAGGGGTAGAGGAAGTGAGAGACCTTGGAGTGCATGTGCACAGGTCCCTGAAGGTGGCAGTACAGGTAGATAAGGTTGTGAAGAAGGCATACGGAATGCTCTCTGTTATTAGCCGAGGTACAGAATACAAAAGCAGGGATGTAATGATGGAACTGTATAAAACGCTGGTAAGGCCACAGCTGGAGTATTGTGCACAGTTCTGGTCACCACATTACAGGAAGGATGTAATTGCTCTGGAGAGAGTGCAGAGAAGATTTACAAGAATGTTGCCAGGGCTTGAAAATTGCAGCTACGAGGAGAGATTGGATAGGCTGGGGTTGTTTTCCTTGGAGCAGAGGAGGCTGAGGGGAGACTTGATTGAGGTGTACAAAATTATGAGGGGCCCAGATAGAGTAGACAGGAAGTACCTGTTTTCCCCTAGCGGAGAGTTCAAGAACTAGAGGACATAGATTTAATCTGATTGGCGGAAGGATTAGAGGGGACATGAGGAAAAACTTTTTTACCCAGAGGGTGGTGGGTGTATGGAATTCACTGCCCGAATTGGTGGTAGAGGCAGGGACCCTCAACTCTTTTATAAAGTACCTGGACCTGCACCTAAAGTGCTGTAAGCTGCAGGGCTCCGGACCGGGTGCTGGAAGGTGGGATTAGAATGGACACATGGTTGTTCTTCGAGCCGGCGCGGACACGATGGGCTGAACGGCCCCCTTCTGTGCTGTATCTTTTCTCTGGTTCTATGGTTGTACCGTTGTTTAAAAAGGGAGTGAAGGATAGACCGAGTAATTCCAGGCCAGTCAGTCTAACCTCGGTGTTGGGCAAATTATTGGAATCAATTGTGAGGGACAGGATAAACTGTCACTTAGAAAGGCACGGACTAATCAAGGACAGTCAGCACGGATTTGTTAAGGGAAGGTCGTGTCTGACTAACTTGATTGAATTTTTCGAGGAGGTAGCTAGGAGGGTTGATGAGGGGAGCACTTTGATGTTGTCTACATGGATTTTAGCAAGGCTTCTGACAAGGTCCCACATGGCAGACTGGTCAAAAAAGTAAAAGCCCATGGGATCCAAGGGAATGTGGCAAATTGGATCCAAAACTGTCTCAGTGGCAGGAAGCAAAGGGTAATGGTTGATGGGTGTTTTTGTGACTGGAAGGCTGTTTCCAGTGGGGTTCCGCAGGGCTCGGTACGAGGTCCTTTACTTTTTGTGGTATATGAAGTGCGGTGCCCAGAACTGGACACAATACTCCAGTTGTGGCCGAACCAGTGTTTTATAAAGGTTCATCATGACTTCCATACTTTTGTACTCTATGCCTCTATTTATAAAGCCCAGGATCCCGTATGCTTTTTTAACCACTTTCTCAACCTGCCCTGCCACCTTCACCGATTTGTGCACATATACCCCCAGGCTGGGGTTGTTTTCTTTGGAACAGAGGAGGCTGAGGGGAGATTTAATTGAGGTGTATAAAATTATGAGGGGCCCAGATAGAGTGGATAGGAAGGACCTATTTCCCTTAGCGGAGGGGTCAATAACCAGGGGGCATAGATTTAAAGTGATTGGTAGAAGGATTAGAGGGGAGCTGAGGAGAAATGTTTTCACCCAGAGGGTGGTGGGGTCTGGAACTCACTGCCTGAGAGGGTGGGAGAGGCAGAAACCCTCAACTCATTTATAAAGTACCTGGATGTGCACCTGAAGAGCTGTGACCTGCAGGGCTACGGACCAAATGCGGGAAAGTGGGATTAAGCTGGACAGCTCTTTTTCGGCCGGCTCGGACACGATGGGCTGAATGGCCTCCTTCTGTAATAATTTTCTATTATTCTATGATAAAACCATGTTGACTCTGCCTAATCATATTATGATTTTCTAAGTGCCCTGTTACCACTTCCTTAATAATGGATTCCAGCATTTTCCCGATGACCGATGTCAGGCTAACTGGCCTGTAATTCCCTGTTTTCTCTCTCCCTCCTTGATTGAATAGCGGGATTACATTTGCTACCCTCCAATCCGCTGGGACCGTTCCAGAATCTGGGGAATTTTGGAAGATCACAACCAATGCATCCACTATCTCTGCAGCCACCTCTTTTAGAACCCTTGGATGTCGGCCATCAGGTCCAGGGGATTTATCGACTTTTAGTCCCATTAATTCCTCCAGTACTTTTTCTCTACTGATATTAATTACTTTAAGTTCCTCACTCTCATTTACCCCTTGGTTCCCCACTATTTCTGGTACATTTTTTGTGTCTTTACTGTGAAGACAGATACAAAATATTTGTTCAATGTCTCTGCCATTTCCTGATTCCCCATTATAATTTCTCCACTCTCAGTCTCTAGGGGACCCACGTTTACTTTCTCTACTCTCTTCCTTTTTACATACTGTAGAAGCTCTTACAATCCGTTTTTATATTTCTTGCTAGTTTACTTTCATATTCTATTTTCTCCCTTTTTATCAATTTTTTGGTCGTCCTTTGCTGGTTTCTAAAACTCTCCCAATCCTCAGGCTCACTACACTTTTGGTAACATTATAAGCCTCTTCCTTTAATCCAATACCATCCTTAACTTCTTTAGTTAGTCACGGAGGGATCACTTTTCCGCAGAGTTTTTATTCCTCAATGGAATGTATATTCATTGAGAATTATGAAATATTATTTTAAATTTTCACCATTGCTTATCTAATGTCATTTCCTTTAATAGAGTCATAGAGTCATAGAGTCATACAGCATGGATAGAGGCCCTTCGGCCCATCGTGTCCACGCCGGCCATCAGCCCTGTCTACTCTAATCCCATATTCCAGAATTTGGTCCGTAGCCTTGTATGCTATGGCATTTCAAGTGCTCATCCAAATGCTTCTTGAATGTTGTGAGGGTTCCTGCCTCCACAACCCTTTCAGGCAGTGAGTTCCAGACTCCAACCACCCTCTGGGTGAAAAAGTTCTTTCTCAAATCCCCTCTAAACCTCCCGCCTTTTACCTTGAATCTATGTCCCCTTGTTATAGAACCCTCAACGAAGGGAAAAAGCTCCTTAGTATCCATCCTATCTGTGCCCCTCATAATTTTGTACACCTCAATCATGTCCCCCCTCAGCCTCCTCTGCTCCAAGGAAAACAAACCCAATCTTCCCAGTCTCTCTTCATAGCTGAAGCGCTCCAGCCCTGGTAACATCCTGGTGAATCTCCTCTGCACCCTCTCCAAAGCGATCACATCCTTCCTGTAGTGTGGCGACCAGAACTGCACACAGTACTCCAGCTGTGGCCTAACCAGTGTTTTATACAGCTCCATCATAACCTCCTTGCTCTTATATTCTATGCCTCGGCTAATAAAGGCAAGTATCCCATATGCCTTCTTTACCACCTTATCTACCTGTTCCGCCGCCTTCAGGGATCTGTGAACTTGCACACCAAGATCCCTCTGACCCTCTGTCTTGCCTAGGGTCCTCCCATTCATTGTGTATTCCCTTGCCTTGTTAGTCCCTCCAAAGTGCATCACCTCGCACTTTTCCGGGTTAAATTCCATTTGCCACTGTTCCGCCCATCTGACCAACCCATCTATATCGTCCTGCAGACTGAGGCTATCCTCCTCACTATTTACCACCCTACCAATCTTTGTATCATCAGCGAACTTACTGATCATACCTTTTACATTCATATCCAAGTCATTAATGTAGACCACAAACAGCAAGGGACCCAGCACCGATCCCTGTGGTACCCCACTGGCCACAGGCTTCCAGTCACAAAAACAACCTTCGACCATCACCCTCTGCCTTCTGCCACTAAGCCAGTTTTGTATCCAAAGTGCCAAGGCACCCTGGATTCCATGGGCTCGTACCTTCTTGACCAGTCTCCTGTGGGGGACTTTATCGAAGGCCTTACTGAAATCCATGTATACCACATCCACTGCGTTACCCTCATCCACACGCCTAGTCACCCCCTCAAAAAATTCAATCAAATTAGTCAGACATGATCTTCCCTTGACAAAGCCATGTTGACTATCCCTGATTAATCCTTGCTTCTCCAAGTGGAGACTAATTTTGTCCTTCAGAATTTTTTCCAATAATTTTCCTACCACTGATGTTAGGCTCACTGGCCTGTAGTTCCCCGGTTTTTCCCTACTCCCCTTCTTGAATAATGGTATTACATTAGCGGTTCTCCAGTCCTCTGGCACATCCCCTGTGGCCAGAGAGGTTCTGAATATATGTGTCAGAGCCCCCGCAATCTCCTCCTTTGCCTCACACAGTAGCCTGGGATACATTTCGTCCGGGCCTGGGGATTTATCCATTTTTAGGCCTGCTAAAACCGCCAATACCTCCTCCCGCTCGATGTTAATATGTTCGAGTATATCACAGTCCCCCTGCCGTATTTCTATGTCTACATCGTCCTTCTCCATAGTGAAAACAGATGCAAAAATCTAATTTCCCAATCTACCTTAACCAACTCACCCCCCATACCTACATAATTGGCTTCATTTAGGTTTCAGACTCTAGTTTTGGATTTAAGTATGTCACTCTCAAACTCAATGTGAAATTCTATCATATTATGATCACTCTTCCCCGGAGGATCCTATGAGATTACTAGTTATCCCTGTCTCATTGCATAATACAAGATCTAAAATAACCTGTTCCCTGATAGTTTACGAGAACAATACATTGTAGAAACCGTCTCGAATACATTCCATGAACTCACCCTCTAATCTCCTTTTGCCAATTTGATTTGTCCAGTCTGTATGAGGATTAAAGTCCCCCACGATTACTGCATTATCTTTGTTACAAGCTCCTATCATTTCCTATTAATACTCTGTCCAATGGTATTGCCACTATTAGGGGGCCTATAAACTGCTCCCACCAGTGTTTTCTGCCCTTGTTATTTCTAATTTCCACCCAGACTGATTCTACTTCCTGATCTTCTGAGCCCAGATCCTTTCTCACCCTGTCCTTATCTCACCCTTTATTATCAGGGCTACACCCCCTCCCTTTCCATCCTGCCTGTCTTTTCTAAACATCAAGTACCCTGGAATATTTAGTTCCCAACCTTGGTCACTTTGCAACCATGTCTCTGTAATGGCTTTTAGATCAAACCATTTATCTCTATTTGTGCCATTAATTTACCGATCTTGTTACGAATGCTTCCTGCATTCAGATAAAACGTCTTTAATTTTAACTTTTTACTATTTTTTCCTGATTTGACATTATTCACTGATTCACTATTTCCGTTAAACTCTCTGTCCCTTCCTGTCACACTCGGCTTATCTTTACCCAAATCACTACCCTGCTCTATGGCCTTGACTTTTCTCTTTAGACTTATAAATTTACCCTTACCTGAACCCTCCCTCCCGATTAGTTTAAAGCCCTATCTACGGCCCCAGTTATTCGATTCGCCAGGACACTGGTCCCAGCCTGGTTTAAGTGGAGCCCGTCCCAAAGGAACAGTTCCCTCTTTCCCCAGTACTGGTGCCACTGCCCCATGAATAGAAACCCCTGTCTCCCACACCACGCTTTGACCCACACATTTAACTCTCTGATCTGTTTGTCCCAATGCCAATTTGCATGTGGCTCAGGTAGTAATCCAGAGATTATTACCTTTGAGGTTCTGCTTATTAATTTAGACTAGATCCTCAAACTGTCTCAGCAGAACCCTATTCTTAGTTCTACCTATGTCGTTGGTTCCTACGTGGACCAAGACAACTGGATCCTCTCCCTCTTGCTCCAAATTCTTTTCCAGCCGCGAGGAGAGGTCTTTAACCCTGGCACCGGGCAGGCAACAGAGCCTGCGGGACTCTCGGTCGCAGCTGCAGAGAACAGTCTCTGTCCCCCTGACTACACTGTCCCCGACCATTACCACATTCCTTTTTACTCCCCCCACTTGAATGGCCTCCTGGAAAATGGAATCTTTACTCAAAGATGGAAAAAAAATCGAGAAAGTGAAAATATAATACTTGAAAGGAAAAAATTGACAGGGCTGTGAGTAAACAGCATGGGAGTGGGACTAATGGATCGGTCTTTCAAAGAGCTGCCACAAGCTATTTAAACAAGGAGGGAAAGAAAAAACAGGGAATTACAGACCAGTTAGCCTAACATCAGTAGTGGGGAAAATGCTCGAGTCTATTATAAAAGATGTGATAACAGAACACTTGGAGGGCATTAACGGGATTGGACAAAGTCAGCATGGGTTTATGAAAGGGAAATCATGCTTAACAAATCTACTGGAGTTTTTTGAGGCTGTAACTAGTAGAATAGATAGGGGAGAACCAGTGGATGTGGTGTATTTGGATTTTCAGAAGGCTTTTGATAAGGTCCCACACAAGAGGTTAGTGTGCAAAATTAAAGCACATGGGATTGGGGGGAATATACTGGCATGGATTGAGAATTGGTTGACAGACAGGAAACAGAGAGTAGGAATAAATGGGTCTTTTTCCGGGTGACAGGCAGTGACTAGTGGGGTACCGCAGGGATCAGTGCTTGGGCCCCAGCTATTCACAATATATATCAATGATTTGGATGAGGGAACTAAATGTAACATTTCCAAGTTTGCAGACGACACAAAGCTGGGATGGAATGTGAGCTGTGAGGAGGATGCAAAGAGGCTCCAATGTGATTTAGACAAGTTGGGTGAGTGGGCAAGAACATGGCAGATGCAGTATAACGTGGATAAATGTGAGGTTATCCACTTTGGTTGTAAAAACAGAAAGGCAGATTATTATCTGAATGGTGATAGATTGGGAAAAGGGGAGGTGCAACGAGACCTGGGTGTCCTTGTACACCAGTCGCTGAAAGAGAGCATTCAGGTGCATCAAGCAGTTAGGAAGGTGAATGGTATGTTGGCCTTCATTGCAAGAGGATTTGAGTACAGGAGCAGGGATGTCTTACTGCAGTTATACAGGGCCTTGGTGAGACCACATCTGGAGTATTGTGTGCAGTTTTGGTCTCCTTATCTGAGGAAGGATGTCCTTGCCATGGAGGGAGTGCAACAAAGGTTTGCCAGACTGATTCCTGGGATGGCAGGACTGACGTATGAGGAGAGATTGGGTCGACTAGGCTTATATTCACTAGAGTTTCGAAGAATGAGAGGTGATCTCATCGAAACATATAAAATTCTAACAGGACTAGACAGACTAGATGCAGGGAGGATGTTCCCGATGGCTGGGGAGTCCAGAACCAGGGGTCACAGTCTCAGGATACGGGGTATGCCATTTAGAACCGAGATGAGGAGAAATTTCTTCACTCAGAGGGTGGTGAACCTGTGGAATTCTCTACCACAGAAGGCAGTGGAGGCCAAGTCATTAGATGTATTCAAGAAGGAGATAGATATATTTCTTAATGCTAAAGGGATCAAGGGATATGGGGAAAAAGCGGGAACAGGGAACTGAGTTAGACGATCAGGCATGATCATTTTGAATGGTGGAGCAGGCCCGAAGGGCCGAATGGCCTATTCTTGCTCCTATTTTCTATGTTTCTATGTTTCTAAGCATAATGGGCAGAATGGCCTCCTCCTCTGCAGTACCTACGATGATACCCGCAGATCTCTCTGTTCCTGTACCCCTTTAAAATTGTACCATTTAGTTTATTTTGCCTTTCCTCATTCTTCCTACCGAAATGTATCGCTTCACACTTCTCTGCATTAAATTGCATCCCCCATGTGTCTGCTCATTTCACCAGTCTGTCTCTGTCCTCATGAATTCTGAAGTCTGTTACTATCCTCCACAAGGTTACAGCGTGGAAGGAGGCCATTCGGCCCATCGAGTCCACGCCGGCTCTATGAAGAGCAATCCAGCCAGTCCCTCTCCCGCCCTTTCCCCGTAGCCCTGCAATTTTTTTCCTTTCAGGCATGAGGGGCTGAATGGCCTACTCCTGTTCCTATGTTCCTAAGTACTTATTCAGTTCCCTTTTGAAGGCCACGATTGAATCTGCCTGCACCACCCCCTCGGGCAGTGCATTCCAGATCATAACCACTCGTAAGAACATAAGAACATAAGAAACAGGAGCAGGAGTAGGGCAATCGGCCCCTCGAGCCTGCTCCGCCATTCAATAAGATCATGGCTGATCTGATCCTAACCTCAAATCTAAATTCATGTCCAATTTCCTGCCCGCTCCCCGTAACCCCTAATTCCCTTTACTTCTACACTCGCTGTGTAAAAAAGTTTTTCCTCATGTCACCATTGGTTCTTTTGCCAATCACCTTAAATCCATGTCCTCTGGTCCTTGACCCTTCCACCAATGGGAACAGTTTCTCTCTATCTACTCTGTCTGGACCCTTCATGATTTTGAATACCTCGATCAAATCTCCTCGCAACTGTCTCTGTTCCAAGGAGAACAACCCCAGCTTCTCCAGTCTATCCACGGAACTAAAGGCAAATTTGCAGACGACACAAAAATTGTCCGTGTAGTTGATAGTGAAGAGGATAGCTGTAGACTCCAAGAAGATATCAATGGGTTGGTGGAGTGGGCGGAAAAGTGGCAAATGGAGTTCAACCCGGAGAAGTGTGAGGCAATGCACTCAGGGAGGGCAAACAGTAAAAAGGAATACGCAGTAAACGGGAATATATTGAGAGGGGTAGAGGAAGTGAGAGACCTTGGAGTGCATGTGCACAGGTCCCTGAAGGTGGCAGTACAGGTAGATAAGGTTGTGAAGAAGGCATACGGAATGCTCTCCGTTATTAGCCGAGGTATAGAATACAAAAACAGGGATATAATGATGGAACTGTATAAAACGCTGGTAAGGCCACAGCTGGAGTATTGTGCGCAGTTCTGGTCACCACATTACAGGAAGGACGTAATTGCTCTGGAGAGAGTGCAGAGAAGATTTACAAGAATGTTGCCAGGGCTTGAAAATTGCAGCTATGAGGAGAGATTGGATAGGCTGGGGTTGTTTTCCTTGGAGCAGAGGAGGCTGAGGGGAGACTTGATTGAGGTGTACAAAATTATGAGGGGCCCAGATAGAGCAGACAGGAAGTAGCTGTTTCCCCTAGCGGAGAGTTCAAGAACTAGAGGACATAGATTTAAGCTGATTGGCAGAAGGATTAGAGGGGACATGAGGAAAAACTTTTTTACCCAGTGGGTGGTGGGTGTATGGAATTCACTGCCCGAATTGGTGGTCGAGGCAGGGACCCTCAACTCTTTTATAAAGTACCTGGACCTGCACCTAAAGTGCTGTAAGCTGCAGGGCTACGGACCAGGTGTTGGAAGGTGGGATTAGAATGGGCACCTGGTTGTTCTTCGAGCCGGCGCAGACCCAATGGGCCGAATGGCCCCCTTCTGTGCTGTATCTTTTCTCTGGTTCTATGGTGTGCTGATGGTGTTTACACTGCAGTCTATAGACCCTATTACACTGTGTACTGATGGTGTTTATACTACAGTCTATAGACCCTATTACACTGTGTACTGATGTAAAAGATATAGAATAATAATCTTGAAGATTTCAACTGCTCCAGATGATCTGTCAAATCGAGGTTGGTAATGGGTTACAGGCAATTTAGTTTTATTTGATTCAGGACTCTACTTTCTTTCCCCGTATGTGAGAAGCTGAACAAGAGGGGAATCACTGCTGGCTCATGGGAAATGAACCGGAGCAGACAAGATAAGCAAGCGTCGGGGATTATCCAGGCAATAGTGATCACAACATTTTAAATGTTGAAAATATTGATTGAGAAAGACATAATCGAGACTAAGACCAAAGTAGTAAATAGATTTTATGGGGATTAGAAGGGAAGTAAAAGATAAAAGGGTGATAATTTGGATAGTGAGAGCTACACAAAGGGAGTATGAAAAGAAACTTGTAAGGGATTCAAAATCAACACAAAAAATGTTTTGAATTCTATTCGGATAAAGAGAGTGTTGAAGATCAGTGCAGGCACTTTACAAACTGACCATGGTGAGATTTTAAATGAAAATAAGGAAATGGCGGACATCTTAAATAATGACTTTGTGTCAGCGTTTACAGTGGAGGAAGAGGATAGCATGCCGGACACCCCAAGAAAACTCTGTTGGGGCTTCAACTATTCACTGTATTTATTAATGACTTAGATGAAGGCATAGAAAGTCTCATATCTAAGTTTGCTGATGACACAAAGATTGGTGGCATTGTAAGTAGTATAGATGAAAACATAAAATTACAAAGCGATATTGATAGATTAGGTGAATGGGCAAAACTGTGGCAAATGGAATTCAATGTAGACAAATGTGAGGTCATCCACTTTGGATCGAGAAAGGATAGAACAGGGTACTTTCTAAATGGTAAAAAGTTAAAAACAGTGGATGTCCAAAGGGACTTAGGGGTTCAGGTACATCGATCATTGAAGTGTCATGAACAGGTGCAGAAAATAATCAATAAGGATAATGGAATGCTGGCCTTTATATCTGGAGGACTGGAGTACAAGGGGGCAGAAGTTATGCTGCAGCTATACAAAACCCTGGTTAGACCGCACCTGGAGTACTGTGAGCAGTTCTGGACACCGCACCTTCGGAAGGACATACTGGCCTTGGAGGGAGTGCAGTGTAGGTTTACTGGAATGATACCCGGACTTCAAGGGTTAAGTTACGAGGAGAGATTACACAAATTGGGATTGTATTCTCTGGAATTTAGAAGATTAAGGGGTGATCTGATCAAAGTTTTCAAGATATTAAGAGGAACAGATAGTTTCTCTCTATCCACCCTATCTCCGCTGGTTGGGGAGTCTCGGACTCAGGGACACAGTCTAAAAATTAGAGCCAGGACCTTCAGGAATGAAGTTTGGAAACACTTCTACACGGAGAAGTTTGGAACTCTCTTCCGCAATCGGCAGTTGATGCTAGCTCAATTGTTCATTTTAAATCTGAGATTGATGGATTTTGTTAACCAAAGGTATTAAGGGGAATGAGGCTAAGGTGGGTTTATGGTGTTCGGTCACATCAATCTCATTGAATGGCAGAACAGGTTTGAGGGGCTGAATGGCCTCCTCCTGTTCCTATTTTCCAATGTTCCTAACTAGAAAAAAGAATTGACAAAGATAGAACAGCAGTGGGAAATATTTATAATGGTGACCAATAGAGTTCAAGAGAAATATATTCTGCTAAAAAGCAAGAATAAACCAGTCAATAATGAAGAAGATTGATAGTAAATTATCATAGAAGTTACAACATGGAAACAGGCCCTTCGGCCCAACATGTCCATGTCGCCCAGTTTATACCACTAAGCTAGTCCCAATTGCCTGCACTTGGCCCATATCCCTCGATACCCATCTTCCCCATGTAACTGTCCAAATGCTTTTTAAAAGACAAAATTGTACCCGCCTCTACTACTGCCTCTGGCAGCTCGTTCCAGACACTCACCACCCTTTGAGTGAAAAAATTGCCCCTCTGGATCCTTTTGTATCTCTCCCCTCTCACCTTAAATCTGTGCCCCCTCGTTATAGACTCCCCTACCTTTGGGAAAAGATTTTGACTATCGACCTTATCTATGCCCCTCATTATTTTATAGACTTCTATAAGATCACCCCTTAACCTCCTACTCTCCAGGGAATAAAGTCCCAGTCTGTCTAACCTCTCCCTGTAAGTCAAACCATCAAGTCCCGGTAGCATCCTAGTAAATCTTTTCTGCACTCTTTCTAGTTTAATAATATCCTTTCTATAATAGGGTGACCAGAACTGTACACAGTACTCCAAGTGTGGCCTCACCAATGCCCTGTACAACTTCAACAAGACATCCCAACTCCTGCATTCAATGTTCTGACCAATGAAACCAAGCATGCTGAATGCCTTCTTCACCACCCTATCCACCTGTGACTCCACTTTCAAGGAGCTATGAATCTGTACTCCTAGATCTCTTTGTTCTATAACTCTCCCCAACGCCCTACCATTAACGGAGTAGGTCCTGGCCCGATTCGATCTACCAAAATGCATCACCTCACATTTATCTAAATTAAACTCCATCTGCCATTCATCGGCCCACTGGCCCAATTTATCAAGATCCCGTTGCAATCCTAGATAACCTTCTTCACTGTCCACAATGCCACCAATCTTGGTGTCATCTGCAAACTTACTAACCATGCCTCCTAAATTCTCATCCAAATCATTAATATAAATAACAAATAACAGCGGACCCAGCACCGATCCCTGAGGCACACCGCTGGACACAGGCATCCAGTTTGAAAAACAACCCTCGACAACCACCCTCTGTCTTCTGTCGTCAAGCCAATTTTGTATCCAATTGGCTACCTCACCTTGGATCCCGTGAGATTTAACCTTATGTAACAACCTACCATGCGGTACCTTGTCAAATGCTTTGCTGAAGTCCATGTAGACCACGTCTACTGCACAGCCCTCATCTATCTTCTTGGTTACCCCTTCAAAAAACTCAATCAAATTCGTGAGACATGATTTTCCTCTCACAAAACCATGCTGACTGTTCCTAATTAGTCCCTGCCTCTCCAAATGCCTGTAGATTCTGTCCCTCAGAATACCCTCTAACAACTTACCCACTACAGATGTCAGGCTCACTGGTCTGTAGTTCCCAGGCTTTTCCCTGCCGCCCTTCTTAAACAAAGGCACAACATTTGCTACCCTCCAATCTTCAGGCACCTCACCTGTAGCGGTGGATGATTCAAATATCTCTGCTAGGGGACCCGCAATTTCCTCCCTAACCTCCCATAACGTCCTGGGATACATTTCATCAGGTCCCGGAGATTTATCTACCTTGATGCGCGTTAAGACTTCCAGCACCTCCCTCTCTGTAATATGTACACTCCTCAAGACATCACTATTTATTTCCCCAAGTTCCCTAACATCCATGCCTTTCTCAACCGTAAATACCGATGTGAAATATTCATTCAGGATCTCACCCATCTCTTGTGGTTCCGCACTTAGATGACCTTGTTGATCCTTAAGAGGCCCTACTCTCTCCCTAGTTACCCTTTTGCCCTTTATGTATTTGTAGAAGCTCTTTGGATTCACCTTTGCCTTATCTGCCAAAGCAATCTCATATCCCCTTTTTGCCCTCCTGATTTCTCTCTTAACTCTACTCCGGCAATCTCTATACTCTTCAAGGGATCCACTTGATCCCAGCTGCCTATGCATGTCATATGCCTCCTTCTTATTTTTGACTAGTGCCTCAATCTCCCGAGTCATCCAAGGTTCCCTACTTCTACCAGCCTTGCCCTTCACTTTATAAGGAATGTGCTTACACTGAACCCTGGTTAACACACTTTTGAAAGCCTCCCACTTACCAGACGTCCCTTTGCCTGCCAACAGACTCTCCCAATCAACTTCTGAAAGTTCCTGTCTAATACCATCAAAATTGGCCTTTCCCCAATTTAGAATTTTAACTTTTGGGCCAGACCTATCCTTCTCCATAGCTATCTTAAAACTAATGGAATTATGATCACTGGTCCCAAAGTGATCCCTCACTAACACTTCTGTCACCTGCCCTTCCTTATTTCCCAAGAGGAGGTCAAGTTTTGCCCCCTCTCTAGTCGGGCCATCCACATACTGAATGAGAAATTCCTCCTGAATACACTCAACAAATTTCTCTCCATCCAAGCCCCTAATGCTATGGCTGTCCCAGTCAATGTTGGGAAAGTTAAAGTCCCCTACTATTACCACCCTATTTTTCTTGCAGCTGTCTGTAATCTCCTTACATATTTGCTCCTCAATTTCCCGTTGACTATTTGGGGGTCTGTAGTACAATCCTATCAAAGTGATCTCTCCCTTCTTATTTTTCAGTTCTACCCATATGGACTCAGTGGGCGAACCCTCGGATATATCCCCTCTCACTACTGCCGTGATGTTCTCCCTAATCAAGAACGCAACTCCCCCTCCTCTCTTACCTCCTGCTCTATCTTTCCTATAGCATCTGTACCCTGGAACATTGAGCTGCCAGTCCTGCCCCTCCCTTAGCCATGTTTCAGTAATAGCTATAACATCCCAGTCCCATGTACCCATCCATGCCCTGAGTTCATCTGCCTTGCCCATCAGACTTCTTGCATTGAAATAAATGCAGTTTAATCTAGACTTCCCTTGGTCTTTGCCCTGCTTTCTCAGACCATCTGTCCGGTCATGTTCTGTACACTCTCCCTTACTGCCTTTTGTTTCTGTCACCACTTTATTTCCCACTGACTTCCTGCATCGGTTCCCATCCCCCTGCCACATTAGTTTAAACCCTCCCCAACAGCACTAGCAAACACTCCCCCTAGGACATTGGTTCCAGTCCTGCCCAGATGCAGACCGTCCAATTTGTACTGGTCCCACCTCCCCCAGAACCGGTTCCAATGGCCCAGGAATTTGAATCCCTCCCTCTTGCACCATCTCTCAAGCCACGTATTCATCCTAGCTATCCTGTCATTCCTACTCTGACTAGCCCGTGGCACTGGTAGCAATCCTCAGATTACTACCTTTGAGGTCCTACTTTTTAGTTTAACTCCTAACTCCCTAAATTCAGCTTGTAGGACCTCATCCTGTTTTTTACCTATATCGTTGGTACCTATATGCACCACGACAACTGGCTGTTCACCCTCCCCCTCCAGAATGTCCTGCAGCCGCTCCGAGACATCCTTGACCCTTGCACCAGGGAGGCAACATACCATCCTGGAGTCTCGGTTGCGTCCGCAGAAACGCCTGTCTATTCCCCTTACAATCGAGTCCCCTATCACTATAGCTCTGCCACTCTTTTTCCTGCCCTCCTGTGCAGCAGAGCCAGCCACGGTGCCATGAACCTGGCCACTGCCACCTTCCCCTGGTGAGCCATCTCCGCCAACAGTATCCAAAACGGTATACCTGTTTTGGAGGGAGATGACCGCAGGGGACCCCTGCACTGCCTTCCGACTCTTCCTCTGTCTGTTGGTCACCCATTCACTATCTCCCTCAGTAATTTTTATCTGCGGTGTGACCAACTCACTGAACGTGCTATCCACGACTTTCTCAGCATCGCGGATGCTCCAAAGTGAGTCCATCCGCAGCTCCAGAGCCGTCAAGCGGTCAAACAATAGCTGCAGCTGGACACACTTCCCGCAGGTGAAGGAATCAGGGATACAGGAAGGAGCCCTGAATTCCCACATCCCACAAGAGGAACATGACACGGCGCTGGGATCTCCTGCCATGACTTAACCCTTAAATTAGCTTAAGAACAACTACAATGTCAAGAGAAAAAAAAAGGAAAGAAAAACTACTTACCACTCCCTTTAAGGAGTTTACTCCTTTAAATTGTTCTCAATTTAGAGAATGTTAACTACACTAGGGACCTTGATTCACTAAAAAATAAACGCTACTTCCTATAAGACTTGCAGACCTTCCCTTTCCTTTTACTTCAGTGACTGTAGATAAGGAGAAATACTCACCTGAACCTACTCACCAATCAGGTGCCTCCCCTGTGTCGCGTCCCGATCTGATTCCTGACGTCACTTCGAACTCGGTCGCAGCTCCGCTCCGCTCGGCTCCTCTCAGCTGTTCTCAGCGCTCTGAAAATCCCGCCTTTTATCGGACGCTCCCTCCGCTCGGCTCGGCTCCTCTCAGCTGTTCTCAGCGCTCTGAAATCCCGCCTTTTATCGGACGCTCCCTCCGCTCGGCTCGGCTCCTCTCAGCTGTTCTCAGCGCTCTGAAATTAGCAAGGATTATAAAGAAATAGTGACATATTCTACAGACACATAAATAACAAAAGAAAAATCAGGATCGGGATAAGGTCACAAAGGGATAAGCAGAATAAATTCACAGGTAATGACAGTGAAATGGCAGAAATATGAAATAATGACTTTGCCTCAGTATTTCCCAGGGAGACTAACATGGTGGGCAGGACATTAGAAGAAGAGATTTAAATCGAAAGGGGCAGGATAATAGATCAACAAATCAAACTCAGAGAGGATCAAACCCCTGGTGTGGATGGATTGCATCCACGCATATTAAATGAGGTTAGGGAAGAGATAGCAGAGGCACTATTACATATATATAAAAATTAATTAGAAAAGGGAATGGTGTCAGAGACTGACGGACAGATAATGTGATTCCTATATTTAAAAAGGGCGATAGAACCAGTCCAGGGAACTATAGACCAGTTAGCTTAACATCGGTGGTAGGAAAGATAACGGAATCCTTATTCAGAGATATAATAAACATCTAGAAACTGAAAATATAATAAAGTATAGTGAGCACGGATTTCAGAAGGGAAGGCCAGGCTTGACCAATCAGAGTGAATTCTGTGAAGAAGTAACAGAAAGGGTAGATAAGGGTAATGTAGTAGATGTAATATATTTGGATTTTCAAAAGGCCTTCGATAAGGTATCACATTGTAGACCCATGACTAAGGTCAGAGCATGTGGGAGTCAGGGGACAGGTAGCAGAATGGATAGCAAGCTGGCTACAAAACAGAAAACAGAGAGTAGGGGTTAAGGGTAGTTACTCAGACTGGCAAAAGGTGGGAAGTGGTGTTCCACAGGGATCAATGCTCAATCCACTGTTATTCACAATTACATCATAGAATCATAGAATGATTCAGCACAGGAGGAGGCCATTCGGCCCATCGCGCCTGTGCTGGCTCTTTGAAAGAGTTATCCAATTAGTCCCACTCCCCCTGCCCTTTCCCTTATCCCTGTAAATTCTTCCCCTTCAAGAATTTAACCAATTCTCTTTTGAAAGTTATGATTGAATTCGCCTCTTCGTGCCTTCCAGGCAGTGCATTCCAGATCATCACAAATTGCTGTGTAAAAACAAGATTTCTCCTCATCTCCCCTCTGGCTCTTTTACCGATCAGCTTAAATCTGTGTCCTCTGGTTACTGACCCTTCCACCAATGGGAACAGTTTCTCTCTATCTACTCTGTCAAAACCCTTCAAAATTTTGAACACCTCGATCAAATCTCCTGTTAGCTTTCATTGTTCAACCCCAGCTTAGAAAATGGAAACATAGAAAATAGGAGCAGGAGTAGGCCATTTGGCCCTTCGAGCCTGCTCCCCCATTCAATATGATCATGGCTGATCCTCCATCTCAATACCATATTCCCGCTCTCTCCCCATACCCCTTGATGCCTTTTGTGTCCAGAAATCTGTCCAGCTCCTTCTTAAATATATTCAGTGACTTGGCCTCCACAGCCTTCTGTGGTAGAGAATTCCACAGGTTCACCACCCTCTGAGTGAAGAAATTTCTCCTCATCTCGGTTCGAAATGTCCTACCCCGTATCCTGAGACTGTGACCCCTCGTTCTGAACCCCCCAGCCAGGGGAAACATCCTCCCTGCATCCAGTCTGTCTAGCCCTGTCAGAATTTTATATGTTTCAATGAGATCCCCTCTCATTCTCCTAAACTCGAGTGAATACAGGCCGAGTCGACCCAATCTCTCCTCATACGACAGTCCTGCCATCCCAGGAATCAGTCTGGTGAACCTTCGTTGCACTCCCTCTATGGCAAGGACATCCTTTCTTAGGTAAGGAGACCAAAACTGCACACAATACTCCAGATGTGGTCTCACCAAGGCCCTGTATAACTGCAGTAAGACATCCTTGCTCCTGTACTCAAATCCTCTTGCAATGAAGGCCAACATACCATTTGCCTTCCTAACTGCTTGCTGCACCTGAATATTTGCTTTCAGTGACTGGTGTAAAAGGACACCCAGGTCCCTTTGAACATCAACATTTCCCAATCTATCACCATTTAAATAACACTCTGACTTTCTGTTTTTCCTTCTGAAGTGGATAACTTCACATTTATCCACATTATATTCCATCTGCCATGTATTTGCCCACTCACTCAACTTGTCTAAATCGCCTTGAAGCCTTTTTGCATCCTCCTCACAGCTCACAATCCCACCTAGTTTTGTGTCGTCAGCAAATTTGGAAATATTACATTTAGTTCCCTCATCCAAACCATTGATATATATTGTGAATAGCTGGGGCCCAAGCACTGATCCCTGCGGTACCCCACTAGTCACTGCCTGACACCCTGAAAAAGACCCGTTTATTCCTACTCTCTGTTTCCTGTCTGTTAACCAATTTTCAGTCCATGCCAGTATATTCCCCCCAATCCCATGTGCTTTAATTTTGCACACTAACCTCTCGTGTGGGACCTTATCAAAGGCCTTCTGAAAATCCAAGTACACCACATCCATTGGTTCTCCCCCATCTATTCTACTAGTTACATCCTCAAAAAACTCCAGTAGGTTTGTCAAACATGATTTCCCTTTCATAAACCCATGTTGACTTTGTTTAATCCCGTTGATATTTTCTAACTGTTCTGTTATCACATCTTTTATAATAGACTCGAGCATTTTCCCCACTCCTGATGTTAGTCTAACTGGTCTGTAGTTCCCTGTTTTCTCTCTCCCTCCTTTTTTAAATAGTGGGGTTACATTTGCCACCCTCCAATCTGCAGGAACTGTTCCATAATCTATAGAATTTTGGAAGATGACACTAATGCATCCACTATTTCCATGGCTCCCTCTTTTAGTACTCTGGGATGCAGATTATCAGGTCCTGGGGATTTATCGGCTTTCAGTCCCATTAATTTCTCCAGCACTATTTTTTTTACGAATACTAATTTCCTTTAATTCCTCCTTCTCACGAGTCCCTTGGTTCCCTAGTATTTCTGGGAAGTTATTTGTGTTCTCTTCCGTGAAGACAGAACTAAAGCTTCTCCAGTCTATCCATGTAACTGAAGTCCCTCATCCCTGGAATCATTCTAGTAAATCTCTTCTTCACCCTCTCTAAGGCCTTCACATCTTTCCTAAAGTGCGGTGCCCAGAACTGGACACAATACTCCAGTTTTAGTCTAACCAGTGTTTTATAAAGGTTCATCATGACTTCTTTGCTTTTGTACTCTATGCCTCTATTTATAAAGCCCAGGATCCAGTATGCTTTTTTTTTTAAAAACAGCCTTCTCAACTTGTCCTTCCACCTTCAATGATTTGTGCGCATATACCCCACATCACAAGGAGGAGCGGCAAGGGTACATCAGTAAGCATTTAATTTATTGGTTAGTGTCTTTAGTGATTCGTGTTTTAGTGTCAGATGAACAGTGAACGGCCTTAAAGCTAAATAAACAGTTTAAATCACTGTAACTAACATGGCTGGTCAGCTGGGGCCTGTCCCATACACATCCTGTGTCATGTGGGAACGCCAGAACACTTTGTGCGTCCTCGAAAACCACATGTGCAGGAAGTGCCGCCGACTGCTCGAGCTGCAGCTCAGAGTTTCTGAGATTGAGGGACGGCTGGCGTCACTACAGCGCATACGGGAAGCTGAGAGTTTTGTGAAAAGGGTGTTTCAGGAAGTGGTCACCCCACAGCTACAGAGAGTTCATGCGGAGAGGGAGTGGGTGACCACCAGACAGACTAGGAGGGACAGGCAGGCAGTGCAGGAGTCCCCTGGCACTCACAAACCAGTATTCAGTGTTGAATCCCAGTGAGGGTGTTGACACCCCGGGGGAGTGCAGTCAGGAGCAAATCGACCGCACCGTGGGAGACTCGGCCGCACAGGGGGCAAAAGAAATGCAGTTGTTCCAGGGGATTCGCTAGTCAGGGGATGGACATGTGACCGTGGACATGAGTCCCACATGGTGTGTTACCTCCCTGTGCCAGAGTAAAGGACATCACGGAGAGGGCGCAGAATATTCTGCGAGAGGAGGGCGAACAGTCAGAAGTCACGGTCCACGTGGGAACCAATGACATAGGAAGGAAAAGGGTCGAGGTCCTGCAGTCAGTTTCAGGAGCGAGGGAGGAAGTTAAAAAGCAGGACCTCAAAGGTAGTGATCTTTGGATTAGTCCTGGTGCCGCGTAGTGAGTATAGGAACAGTCGGATAAGACAGGTTAATGCACAGCTGGAGAAATGGTGCAGGAGGGAGGGCTTCAGATTCCTGGGGCATTGGGACCAGTTCTGGGGCAGGAGGGATCTGTACAAGATGGACGGGTTGCACCTCAACAGAGCTGGGAGCAATGTCCTCGCGGGGAGGTTAACTAGTGCTGTGGGGGAGGGTTTAAACTAATTCCTCAGGGGGCTGGGCACCAGGATGAAACGTTAGAGAGGAGAAACAAGGTGCACAGAGGACTGGGAGGGACAGATAGAATTAGAATAAAAAGTAGTTCAGAAATAGGGATCAGACGGGGTAAATGTGAGGCGGTCATTGATGAGATTGGAGTGCATGTGTGTAAAAGCACGTAGTGTAGTAAATAAGGTCGGTGAGCTGCAGGCACAAGTCACCACATGGGACGATGATATTGTGGGAATAACAGAGACCTGGCTCAAGGAAGGGGAGGATTGGGACTTAATATTCCTGGCTACAAGGTATTCAGGAAAGATAGGGAAGGAAAGAAAGGAGGGGGAGGAGGGTGGCAGTATTGATCAAAGAAACTATTACAGCACTGGAAAGGGAAAAAAATTGCATGGATACAGGGAAAGAGCAGGGAATGGGAACTAACGATTGTTCTCACAAAGAGCCGGCACGGGCTCGATGGGCTGAATGGCCTCCTGTGCTGTAACCATTCTATGATGTAGTTGAGGGTCAAAAACAGAATCGATTTGGTTTGAATTGAGGAACAACAGAGGAGCTATTCCACTACTGGGTGTGTACTACAGACCAGCAAATAGTGGGAAGGAGATAGAGGAGAACACTTGCAGGCACATTACAGAAAGATGCAAGAACTATAGAGTAGTGATAATGGGGGACTTCAATTACCCCAATATAGACTGGGACAGTAACAGGGTAAAGGGCAAAGAGGGGAGGGATTCCTGAAATGTGTTCAAGAACTTTCTGGAACAGTGTGTTTCCAGCCCAACCAGGAAGGAAGCAGAGCTGGATCTAGTACTGGGAATGAAGTGGGGCAGGTGGGGCATGTTTCAGTGGGGGAGCATTTGGGGAACAGTGATCATAATATTATCAGGTGTAGAATAGTTATGGAAAAGGACAAGGAACAATCAAACGTGAAAATACTTAACTGGAGGGGGCAAATTTCAGTGTTAAAAAGGGAACGTGCCCCAGTGGATTGGAATCAAAAATTGTTAGTCAAAACAGTAATTGACCAATGGGAGGCCTTCAGGGAGGAGATGGTTGGGGTACAGAGTAGACACATTCCCATGAGGGGGAAAGGAAGGGCATCAAAAGATAGAGCTCCCTGGGTGACTGAAGATATAGAGATTAAAATGAAACAGAATCATAGAATCATGGAATCGTTACAGTACAAAAGGAGGCCATTCGGCCCATCGAACCCGTGCCAGATCTTTGTAAGATCAATCTAGTTAGTCCCACTCCCCTGCTCTTTCCTTATAGCCCTGCAAATTTTTTCCCTTCAAGTATTTATCCAGTTCCCTTTTGAAGGCCATGATTGAATCTGCCTCCACCACCCCCTCGGGCAGTGCATTCCAGATCCTAACCACTCGCTGTGTAAAAAAGTTTTTCCTCATGTCGCCTTTGTTTCTTTTGCCAATCACCTTAAATCTATGTCCTCTGGTTCTTGACCCTTCCACCAATGGGAACAGTTTCTCTCTATCTACTCTGTCTAGACCCTTCATGATTTTGAATACCTCGATCAAATCTCCTCACAACCTTAGAACCATAGAACCATAGAAAAGATACAGCACAGAAGGGGGCCATTCGGCCCATCGTGTCCGCGCCGGCTCGAAGAACAACCAGGTGCCCATTCTAATCCCACCTTCCAGCACCCGGTCCGTAGCCCTGCAGCTTACAGCACTTTAGGTGCAGGTCCAGGTACTTTATAAAAGAGTTGAGGGTCCCTGCCTCTCCCACCAATTCGGGCAGTGAATTCCATACACCCACCACCCTCTGGATAAAAAAGTTTTTCCTTATGTCCCCTCTAATCCTTCTGCCAATCAGCTTAAATCTGTGTCCTCTAGTTCCTGAACTCTCCGCTAGGGGAAACAGCTACTTCCTGTCTACTCTATCTGGGCCCCTCATAATTTTGTACACCTCAATCAAGTCTCCCCTCAGCCTCCTCTGCTCCAAGGAAAACAACCCCAGCCTATCCAATCTCTCCTCGTAGCTGCAATTTTCAAGCCCTGGCAACATTCTTGTAAATCTTCTCTGCACTCTCTCCACAGCAATTACATCCTTCCTGTAATGTGGTGACCAGAACTGCGCACAATACTCCAGCTGTGGCCTTACCAGCGTTTTATACAGTTCCATCATTACATCCCTGCTTTTGTATTCGATACCTCGGCTAATAACGGAGAGCATTCCGTATGCCTTCTTCACAACCTTATCTACCTGTACTGCCACCTTCAGGGACCTGTGCACATGCACTCCAAGGTCTCTCACTTCCTCTACCCCTCTCAATATATTCCCGTTTACTGCGTATTCCCTTTTACTGTTTGCCCTCCCTGAGTGCATTACCTCACACTTCTCCGGGTTGAACTCCATTTGCCACTTTTCCGCCCACTCCACCAACCCATTGATATCTTCTTGGAGTCTACAGCTATCCTCTTCACTATCAACTACACGGACAATTTTTGTGTCGTCTGCAAGTTTTCCAATCATGCCCCCTACATTCAAGTCCAAATCATTAATATATACCACAAACAGCAAGGGACCCAACACTGAGCCCTGTGGCACACCACTGGAAACGGATTTCCATTCGCAAAGACATCCATCGACTTTTACCCTTTGTTTCCTGTTACTGAGCCAATTTTGGATCCAATTCGCCACATTTCCCTGTATCCCATGGACTTTTAGCTTCCAGTCCCTCCAGTACTTCCCCTCTCGTTATGTTTACCTTATCCAATATTTCACACCTCTCCTCTTTAACTACTACGTCCGGATCATCCCTTTCCTTTGTGAATACAGGGACAAAATATTCATTTAAAACCCTACCCACATCCTCTGCTTCTACACACAAGTTACCCTTATCATCCCTGATAGGTCCCACCTTTTCCTTAACTATCCTCTTGTTCTTAATGTACTGATAAAACATCTTTGGGTTTTCTTTAATCTTACTCGCTCATATTTTTTCATGCTCTCTCTTTGCTTTCCTTATTTCCTTTTTTACGTCATCCCTGGACTTTCTATACTCCTCTAGGCTTTCTGCAGTATTTAGTTTTCTGTGACAATCATAAGCTTTCTTTTTCTGCTTTATTTTGCCCCGTATACTTCCAGACAACCAGGGGGCTCTAAATTTGGCAGTGCCACCCTTTTTCTTTGAGGGGATGTGTCTGCATTGTACCCCTAGAATTTCACTTTTTAGTGCCTCCCACTGGCTTCCACTGATTTCTCCTCAAGTAGTTGTGTTCAGTCCACTTCTGTCAAATCACCTCTTAGTTCTGTAAAACTTGCCTTCCCCCAATTTAAAACGTTTACTCCTGATTTAACTCTGTCCTTTTCCATAATAATGCTAAAACTAACTGAATTGTGGTCACTATCCCCAATATGGTCACCCACTGTCACTTCACCCACTTGCCCATCTTCATTTCCCAGGACTAAATCTAGAATTGCATCCCCTCTTGTTGGGCTTGTCACGTACTGGCTAAAAAAGTTCTCCTGGACACCGATCAAGAATTTTGCACCCTCTGTGCCCCTCACACTGTTTGAATCCCAGTTGATGTTAGGGTAGTTGAAGTCCCCTACTATTATTGCCCTCTTATTTTTGCACTCGGAAATTTGCCTACATATTTGTTCTTCTATCTCCCTTTCACTATTCGGGGGTCTATAGTTCACTCCTAGTGTGACTGCCCCTTTTTTATTTCTTAGCTCAACCCATATGGCCTCGATTGATGATCCATTTAGCAGATCATCCCTTCTCACAACTGGAATTGATTCTTTAACCAATAATGCTACTCCCCCTCCTTTTTTATCACCCACTCTATCCTGCCTGAAAACTCTATCCAGGGATATTGAGCTGCCAATTATCCCCCTCTTTAAGCCAGGTTTCCATTATAGCAACGATATCGTGCTGCCATGTGTCTATCTGTGCTCTTAGCTCATCTGCTTTATCTGTAATACTCCTTGCATTGAATTATATACCCTTTAACCCCATCAAATTCCTGTGCTGAACTCTATTTAACCTTTGCTTCTTTTGCCTTTCTGAGTCACTAACTACGTCACTAACTGCTTTTCTACTTCCCGTTTCCTGGTCTGAATTTGTCCTATCTGTACCTGCCCTTTGGTTCCCATTCCCCTGCCATACTAGTTTAAACCCTCCCCAACAGAACTAGCAAATGCCCCCGCGAGGATATTGGTGCTGGTTCTGCTTGGGTGCAGCCCGTCCAGCTTGTACAGGTCCCGCCTTTCCCAGAATCGGTCCCAATGCCTCAGGAATTTAAACCCTCCCTCCGACACCATCTCTCAAGCCACGCATTCATCTGGTCTATTCTCCTGTTTCTGCTCTCGCTAGCACGTGGCACTGGGAGTAATCCTGAGATTACTACCTTAGAGGTCCTGCTTTTTAATTTATCTCCTAACCCATAATATTCTGCTTGCAGGACCTCATCCCTTTTTTTTACCGATTTCTTTGGTACCGATATGGACCATACACAATGTAATCGGGTCTATAGACTGTAGTGTAAACACCATCAGTGCACAGTGTAATAGGGTCCATAGACTGCAGTGTAAACACCATCAGTACACAGTGTAATAGGGTCTATAGACTGACGAACCTGACTGAATTTTTCCAAGAACTGGCTAAAGTAGTGGGCAGGAGAATGTCTCTGGATGGTGTTTCTGGACTTTTCTTGATATATATTAATGACTTGGACTTGGGTGTGCAGGGCACAATTTCAAAATTTGCAGATGACACAAAACTTGGAAGGGTAGTGAACAGTGAGGAGGATAGTGATAGACTTCAGGAGGATATAGACAGGCTGGTGGCATGGGCGGACACGTGGCAGATGAAATTTAATGCAGAAAAATGGGAAGTGATACATTTCAGTAGGAAGAGTGAGGAGAGGCAATATAAACTGGAGGGCACAACTCCAGTGTCCAGTTCTGGGCACCGCACTTTAGGAAAGATGTGAAGGCCTTAGAGAGGGTGCAGAAGAGATTTACTAGTCACACACCATCCCGACTTGGAAATATATCGCCGTTCCTTCATTGTCGCTGGGTCAAAATCCTGGAACTCCCTTCCTAACGGCACTGTGGGAGAACCGTCACCACACGGACTGCAGCGGTTCAAGAAGGCGGCTCACCACCACCTTCTCAAGGGCAATTAGGGATGGGCAATAAATGCCGGCCTCGCCAGCGACACCCACATCCCGTGAACGAATAAAAAAAAATTTAAAAAAATTCCAGGGATGAGGGACTTCAGTTACATGGATAGACTGGAGAAGCTGGGGTTGTTCTCCTTGGGGTTGTTCTCCTTGGGGTTGTTCTCCTTGGGTTGTTCACCTCGCAACCGTCTCCTTGGAACAGAGACGGTTGCGAGGTGATTTAAAGAGGGTTAAACTAATTTAGCAAGGCAATGGGCACCAGGATGTAACATTGGAAAGGAGAAACAAGGGCCACAATGGAGCGGGGGAGAAAGATAGCACTAGAGTAAGTGCAGTATTAGGTGGGATCAGACTAAGAGAGAGTACAAGAAAGTTTTAGACTGGTTCACAGTGCATGTGTGTAAACGCACGAAGTGTGGTAAACAAGGTTGGTGAGCTGCAGGCACAAATAATCACATGGGAATTCGATGTCATGGCGATAACAGAGACCTGGCTCAAAAAAGGACAGGATTGGGGTCTAAATATTCCTGGATACAAGGTGTTCAGGAAAGATAGGGAAGGAAAGAAAGGAGGGGGAGTGGCAGTATTGATTGAGGAGAATATTGCAGTGCTGGAGAGAGAGGATGTCCTGGAGGGGTCAAGGACAGAATCTATTTGGTTCGAGTTAAGAAACAATAGAGGTGCCATTACACTACTGGGTGTATTCTATAGACCACCAACTAGTGGGAAGGGGATAGAGGAACAAATTTACAGGGAAATTACAGAGAGGTGCAAAAGCCAAAGAGTAGAGATAACGGGGGGACTTCAACTATCCGAATACAGACTGGGATAGTAATAATATAGAATCATAGAATCATAGAAGTTTACAACATGGAAACAGGCCCTTCGGCCCAACATGTCCATGTCGCCCAGTTTATACCACTAAGCTAGTCCCAATTGCCTGCACTTGGCCCATATCCCTCGATACCCATCTTACCCATGTAACTGTCCAAATGCTTTTTAAAAGACAAACTTGTACCCGCCTCTACTACTGCCTCTGGCAGCTCGTTCCAGACACTCACCACCCTTTGAGTGAAAAAATTGCCCCTCTGGACCCTTTTGTATCTCTCCCCTCTCACCTAGCTGTATAAAACACTGGTTAGGCCACAGCTGGAGTACTGTGTGCAGTTCTGGTCGCCACACTACAGGAAGGATGTGATCGCTTTGGAGAGGGTGCAGAGGAGATTCACCAGGATGTTACCAGGGCTGGAGCGCTTCAGCTATGAAGAGAGACTGGGAAGATTGGGTTTGTTTTCCTTGGAGCAGAGGAGGCTGAGGGGGGACATGATTGAGGTGTACAAAATTATGAGGGGCACAGATAGGATGGATACTAAGGAGCTTTTTCCCTTCGTTGAGGGTTCTATAACAAGGGGACATAGATTCAAGGTAAAAGGCGGGAGGTTTAGAGGGGATTTGAGAAAGAACTTTTTCACCCAGAGGGTGGTTGGAGTCTGGAACTCACTGCCTGAAAGGGTTGTGGAGGCAGGAACCCTCACAACATTCAAGAAGCATTTGGATGAGCACTTGAAATGCCATAGCATACAAGGCTACGGACCAAATGCTGGAATATGGGATTAGAGTAGACAGGGCTGATGGCCGGCGCGGACACGATGGGCCGAAGGGCCTCTATCCGTGCTGTATAACTCTATGACTCTATGACCTTAAATCTATGCCCCCTCGTTATAGACTCCCCTACCTAATATAAGGGGCAAAGAGGGGGAGGAATTTTTGAAGTGTGTTCAGGAGAACTTTCTTGACCAGTACGTTTCCGGCCCAACGAGGAAGGAGGCATTGCTGGACTTGGTTCTGGGGAATGAGACGGGCCAAGTGGAGCAAGTGTCAGTGGGGGAGCATTTAGGGAACAGCGATCTTAGTATCATAAGGTTTAGAATAGATATGGAAAGGACACAGACCACTCTAAAGTAAAAATACTCAATTGGATGAGGTCCAATTTCAGTGGGATGAGAACAGATCTGACCCGGGTAAATTGGAATCAAAGATTGCCGGACAAAACTGTAATTGAACAGTGGGCGGCCTTTAAAGAGGAGATGGTTCGGGTACAGTCTAGGGACATTCCCACACGGGAGAAAGGAGGGCAACTAAAGCCAGAGCTCCCTGGATGACGAAAGAGATCGAGAGTAAGATGAAACAGAAAAAAGGGGCATATGACAGATGTCAGGTTGATAACACAAGTGAGAACCAGGCAGAATATAGAAAGTTCAGAGGGGAAGTGAAAAAGGAAATAAGAGGGACAAAGAGAGAGTATGAGAATAGACTGGCGGCCAACATAAAAGGGAATCCAAAAGTCTTCTTCAGGCTGTAAACAGTAAACGGGTAGTAAGAGGAGGGGTGGGGCCGATTAGGGACCATAAAGGAGATCGACTCATGGAGGCAGAGGGCATGGCCGAGGTACTAAATGAGTACTTTGCATCTGTCTTTACCAAGGAAGAAGATGCTGCCAGAGTCTCAGGAAAGGAAAATATAGTTGAGATACTGGATGGGCTAAAAATTGATGAAGAGGAGGTACTAGAAAGGCTGGCTGTACTTAAAGCAGATAAATCACCCGGTCTGGATGGGATGCATCCTAGGTCTATCACCATCCTCCTCACTGTTCACTACCCTTCCAAGTTTTGTGTTATCTGCAAATTTTGAAATTGTGCCCTGTACACCCAAATCCAAGTCATTAATATATATCAAGAAAAGCAGTGGTCCCAGCACCAACCCCTGGGGAACACCACTGTACCCCTCCCTCCAGTCCGAAAAACAACTGTTCACCACTACTCTCCGTTTCCTGTCACTTAGCCAATTCTGTATCCATGTTGTTACTGCCCCCTTTATTCCATGGGCCGCAATCTTGATGATAAGCCGACCATGTGGCACTTTATCAAACACCTTTTGAAAGTCCAGAAACACCACATCCACCGCATTGCCCTCATCGACCCTCTCTGTTACCTCACCAAAAAACTCTCATTAATAAAATATTAATGACTTAGATGAAGGGACCGAGTGTAATGTGTCAAAGTTAATTAAACACGATTTGGCTTCAGCAAATCCGTGCTGGGTTCCCGTTATTAATCAACACTTGTTGGTGGTCTTGGTGATGGAGTGGAAATGTGAGGTCAGAATCTCACCTCAGGGTCAAAAAGGACTCCAAGATTGGTTCAGCCTCAGACAGTGGCCTGGGAGAGGGATGGAGTCGGTGGTGAGGGAAGGGAGTGTGTGGCGGGGTCTGAAGACAATGGCTTCGGCCTTCCCAATATTTAGAAAATAAGAACATAAGAAATAGGAGCAGGAGTGGGCCAATCGGCCCCTCGAGCCTGCTCCGCCATTCAATAAGATCATGGCTGATCTGATCCTAACCTCAAATCTAAATTCATGTCCAATTTCCTGCCCGCTCCCCGTAACCCCTAATTCCCTTTACTTCTCGGAAACTGTCTATTTCTGTTTTAAATTTATTTAATGATGTAGCTTCCACAGCTTCCTGGAGCAGCAAATTCCACAGACCTACCACCCTCTGAGTGAAGAAGTTTCTCCTCATCTCAGTTTTGAAAGAGCAGCCCCTTATTCTAAGATTATGCCCCCAAGTTCTAGTTTCACCCATCCTTGGGAACATCCTTACCGCATCCACCCGATCAAGACCCTTCACAATCTTATATGTTTCAATAAGATCGCCTCTCATTCTTCTGAACTCCAATGAGTAGAGTCCCAATCTGCTCAACCTCTCCTCATATGTCCACCCCCTCATCCCCGGGATTAACCGAGTGAACCTTCTTTGTACTGCCTCGAGAGCAAGTATGTCTTTTCTTAAGTATGGACACCAAAACTGTATGCAGTATTCCAGGTGCGGTCTCACCAATACCTGATACAACTGCAGCAATACCTCCCTGTTTTTATATTCTATCCCCCGAGCAATAAAAGCCAACATTCCGTTGGCCTTCTTGATCACCTGCTGCACCTGCATACCAACTTTTTGATTTTCTTGCACTCGGACCCCCAGATCCCTTTGTACTGCATTACTTTCCAGTCTCTCGCCATGAAGATAATAACTTGCTCTCTGATTTTTCCTGCCAAAGTGCAAAACCTCACATTTTCCAATATTGTATTGCATCTGCCAAATCTCCGCCCACTCACCCAGCCTGGTTGTTGGAGGCCAATCATCTCAGCCCCAGGACATTGCTGCAGGAGTTCCTCAGGGCAGTGTCCTCGGCCCAACCATCTTCAGCTGCTTCATCAATGACCTTCCCTCCATCATAAGGTCAGAAATGGGGATGTTCGCTGATGATTGCACAGTGTTCAGTTCCATTCGCAACCCCTCAAATAATGAAGCAGTCTGAGCCCACATGCAGCAAGACCTGGACAACATCCAGGCTTGGGCTGATAAGTGGCAAGTAACATTCGCGCCAGACAACTGCCAGGCAATGACCATCTTCAACAAGAGAGAGTCTAACCACCTCCCCTTGACATTCAACGGCATTACCATCACCGAATCCTCCGCAATCAACATCCTGGGAGTCACCATTGACCAGAAACTTAACTGGACCAGCCACATAAATGCTGTGGCTACGAGAGCAGGTCAGAGGCTGGGTATTCTGCGGCGAATGACTCACCTCCTGACTCCCCAAAGCCTTTCCACCATCTACAAGGCACAAGTCAGGAGTGTGATGGAATACTCTCCACTTGCCTGGATGAGTGCAGCTCCAACAACACTCAAGAAGCTCGACACCATCCAGGACAAAGCAGCCCGCTTGATTGGCACCCCATCCACCACCCTAAACATTCACTCCCTTCACCACCGGTGCACTGTGGCTGCAGTGTGTACCATCCACAGGATGCACTGCAGCAACTCGCCAAGGCTTCTTCGACAGCACCTCCCAAACCCGCGACCTCTACCACCTAGAAGGACAAGGGCAGCAGGCACATGGGAACAACACCACCTGCACGTTCCCCTCCAAGTCAAACACCATCCCGACATGGAAATATATCGCCGTTCCTTCATCATCGCTGGGTCAAAATCCTGGAACTCCCTTCCTAACAGCATTGTGGGAGAACCGTCACCACACGGACTGCAGCGGTTCAAGAAGGCGGCTCACCACCACCTTCTCAAGGGCAATTAGGGATGGGCAATAAATGCCGGCCTCCCCAGCGACGCCCACATCCCATGAACGAATAAAAAAAGAAACTTGGAGGAAATCCAGCAGAGGAGACAGAGGGGCATTCTGGGAGAAGTCGGCTCAGTCACCTCCACTGAACAGTGGGTAGCAGAAGAACTGGTGTCGAGGAGCAGTTAAACCCGAAACACAACACTTGTGTTTCCCTCCCTCCTCCTCTAACCAAAAAAAAAGGAGGCACTGTGAGGAGGGCAAGCAAGTTGACGAGGAGGAGGATCGAGCTCCTGCAGCTGCTGGAGGCACGAAGTCCCAGCCAACAGGTAAGTGATTGGCTGGTGACTGGTAAGTAGTTTCTCTTTCCTTTTTTTTTCTTGACATTGTAGTTGTTGTTAAGCTAATTTAAGGGTTAAGTCATGGAAGGAGATCCCAGCGCCGTGTCATGTTCCTCTTGTGGGATGTGGGAATTCAGGGCTCCTTCCTGTATCCCTGATTCCTTCACCTGCGGGAAGTGTGTCCAGCTGCAGCGATTGTTTGACCGCTTGATGGCTCTGGAGCTGCGGATGGATTCACTTTGGAGCATCCGCGATGCTGAGGAAGTCGTGGATAGCACGTTCAGTGAGTTGGTCACACCACAGATAAAAATTACTGAGGGAGATAGTGAATGGGTGACCAACAGACAGAGGAAGAGTAGGAAGGCAGTGCAGGGGTCCCCTGCGGTCATCTCCCTCCAAAACAGGTATACCGTCTTGGATACTGTTGGGGGAGATGGCTCACCAGGGGAAGGTGACAGCGGCCAGGTTCATGGCACCGTGGCTGGCTCTGCTGCACAGGAGGGCAGGAAAAAGAGTGGCAGAGCTATAGTGATAGGGGACTCGATTGTAAGGGGAATAGACAGGCGTTTCTGCGGACGCAACCGAGACTCCAGGATGGTATGTTGCCTCCCTGGTGCAAGGGTCAGGGATGTCTCGGAGCGGCTGCAGGACATTCTGGAGGGGGAGGGTGAACAGCCAGTTGTCGTGGTGCATATAGGCACCAACGATATAGGTAAAAAACAGGATGAGGTCCTACAAGCTGAATTTAGGGAGTTAGGAGTTAAACTAAAGAGTAGGACCTCAAAGGTAATAATCTCAGGATTGCTACCAGTGCCACGGGCTAGTCAGAGTAGGAATGACAGGATAGCTAGGATGAATACGTGGCTTGAGAGATGGTGCAAGAGGGAGGGATTCAAATTCCTGGGCCATTGGAACCGGTTCTGGGGGAGGTGGGACCAGTACAAATTGGATGGTCTGCATCTGGGCAGGACTGGAACCAATGTCCTAGGGGGAGTGTTTGCTAGTGCTGTTGGGGAGGGTTTAAACTAATGTGGCAGGGGGATGGGAACCGATGCAGGAAGTCAGTGGGAAGTAAAGTGGTGACAGAAACAAAAGGCAGTAAGGGAGAGTGTACAGAACATGACTGGACAGATGGTCTGAGAAAGCAGGGCAAAGACCAAGGGAAGTCTAGATTAAACTGCATTTCTTTCAATGCAAGAAGTCTGATGGGCAAGGCAGATGAACTCAGGGCATGGATGGGTTCATGGGATTGGGATGTTATAGCTGTTACTGAAACATGGCTAAGGGAGGGGCAGGACTGGCAGCTCAATGTTCCAGGGTACAGATGCTATAGGAAAGATAGAGCAGGAGGTAAGAGAGGAGGGGGAGTTGCGTTCTTGATTAGGGAGAACATCACGGCAGTAGTGAGAGGGGATATATCCGAGGGTTCGCCCACTGAGTCTATATGGGTAGAACTGAAAAATAAGAAGGGAGAGATCACTTTGATAGGATTGTACTACAGACCCCCAAATAGTCAACGGGAAATTGAGGAGCAAATATGTAAGGAGATTACAGACAGCTGCAAGAAAAATAGGGTGGTAATAGTAGGGGACTTTAACTTTCCCAACATTGACTGGGACAGCCATAGCATTAGGGGCTTGGATGGAGAGAAATTTGTTGAGTGTATTCAGGAGGAATTTCTCATTCAGTATGTGGATGGCCCGACTAGAGAGGGGGCAAAACTTGACCTCCTCTTGGGAAATAAGGAAGGGCAGGTGACAGAAGTGTTAGTGAGGGATCACTTTGGGACCAGTGATCATAATTCCATTAGTTTTAAGATAGCTATGGAGAAGGATAGGTCTGGCCCAAAAGTTAAAATTCTAAATTGGGGAAAGGCCAATTTTGATGGTATTAGACAGGAACTTTCAGAAGTTGATTGGGAGAGTCTGTTGGCAGGCAAAGGGACGTCTGGTAAATGGGAGGCTTTCAAAAGTGTGTTAACCAGGGTTCAGGGTAAGCACATTCCTTATAAAGTGAAGGGCAAGGCTGGTTGAAGTAGGGAACCTTGGATGACTCGGGAGATTGAGGCCCTAGTCAGAAAGAAGAAGGAGGCATATGACATGCATAGGCAGCTGGGATCAAGTGGATCCCTTGAAGAGTATAGAGATTGCCGGAGTAGAGTTAAGAGAGAAATCAGGAGGGCAAAAAGGGGACATGAGATTGCTTTGGCAGATAAGGCAAAGGAGAATCCAAACAGCATCTACAAATACATAAAGGGCAAAAGAGTAACTAGGGAGAGAGTAGGGCCTCTTAAGGATCAACAAGGTCATCTATGTGCGGAACCACAAGAGATGGGTGAGATCCGAAATGAATATTTCACATCGGTATTTACGGTTGAGAAAGGCATGGATGTTAGGGAACTTGGGGAAATAAATAGTGATGTCTTGAGGAGTGTACATATTACAGAGAGGGAGGTGCTGGAAGTCTTAACGCGCATCAAGGTAGATAAATCTCCGGGACCTGATGAAATGTATCCCAGGACGTTATGGGAGGTTAGGGAGGAAATTGCGGGTCCCCTAGCAGAGATATTTGAATCATCGACAGCTACAGGTGAGGTGCCTGAAGATTGGAGGGTAGCAAATGTTGTGCCTTTGTTTAAGAAGGGCGGCAGGGAAAAGCCTGGGAACTACAGACCGGTGAGCCTGACATCTGTAGTGGGTAAGTTGTTAGAGGGTATTCTGAGAGACAGGATCTACAGGCATTTGGAGAGGCAGGGACTGATTAGGAATAGTCAGCATGGTTTTGTGAGAGGAACTTCATGTCTCACGAATTTGATTGAGTTTTTTGAAGGGGTAACCAAGAGCATAGATGAGGGCTGTGCAGTAGACGTGGGCTACATGGACTTCAGCAAAGCCTTTGACAAGGTACCGCATGGTAGGTTGTTACATAAGGTTAAATCTCACGGGATCCAAGGTGAGGTAGCCAATTGGATACAAAATTGGATTGCCGACAGAAGACAGAGGGTGGTTGTCGAGGGTTGTTTTTCAAACTGGAGGTCTGTGACCAGCGGTGTGCCTCAGGGATCGGTGCTGGGTCCGCTGTTATTTGTTATTCATATTAATGATTTGGATGAGAATTTAGGAGGCATGGTTCGTAAGTTTGCAGATGACACCAAGATTGGTGGCATTGTGGACAGTGAAGAAGGTTATCTAGGATTGCAACGGGATCTTGATAAATTGGGCCAGTGGGCCGATGAATGGCAGATGGAGTTTAATTTCGATAAATGTGAGGTGATGCATTTTGGTAGATCGAATCGGGCCAGGACCTACTCCGTTAATGGTCGGGCGTTGGGGAGAGTTATAGAACAAAGAGATCTAGGAGTACAGGTTCATAGCTCCTTGAAAGTGGAGTCACAGGTGGATAGGGTGGTGAAGAAGGCATTCAGCATGCTTGGTTTCATTGGTCAGAACATTGAATACAGAAGTTGGGATGTCTTATTGAAGTTGTACAAGACATTAGTAAGGCTACACTTGGAATACTGTGTACAGTTCTGGTCACCCTATTAAAGAAAGGATATTATTAAACTAGAAAGAGTGCAGAAAAGATTTACTCGGATGCTACCGGGACTTGATGGTTTGACTTATAGGGAGAGGTTGGATAGACTGAGACTTGTTTCACTGGAGAGTAGGAGGTTTAGGGGTGATCTTATAGAAGTCTAAAATAATGAGGGGCATAGATAAGGTAGAAAGTCAAAATCTTTTCCCAAAGGTGGGGGAGTCTATAACGAGGGGGCATAGATTTAAGGTGAGAGGGGAGAGATACAAAAGGGTCCAGAGGGGCAATTTTTTCACTCAAAGGGTGGTGAGTGTCTGGAACGAGCTGCCAGAGGCAATAGTAGAGGTGGGTACAATTTTGTCTTTTAAAAAGCATTTGGACAGTTACATGGGTAAGATGGGTATAGAGGGATATGGGCCAAGTGCAGGCAATTGGGACTAGCTTAGTGGTATAAACTGGGCGACATGGACATGTTGGGCCGAAGGGCCTGTTTCCATGTTGTAAACTTCTATGATTCTATGATTCGATGAAATTTTTGCTCATCCAGTACTGAATGTCAGACAAGCAATGTGACAGATCCGAGACAGTGTCGGGGTCGAGGAGGATGATGAGGTAGAGCTGGCTGTTGTCAGCGGACATGTGGAATCTGACATTATGTTTTTGGACGATGTCACTGAGGGGCAGCATGTAGATGAGAAACAGGAGGGGGTCAAGGATAGATCCTTGGGGGTCTCCAGAGAACAGTGCGGGAGTGGGAAGAGAAGCCATTGGAGGGGCAGGTCCTATGTCTGTCAATCAAGGAATCACCACCCAGAGAGGGATGAAGTGGGCTCAGGAGTGAGACTGCCTTGGACAAAGCAGCAGGTTTGCACTTTACCTCAGCTGAAATGAATTGTAAATATTGTTCTCTGACGTTACAGTGAAGCAAAATTTCAGGGAGAGAGGCAACAGTGTCGTATTTAATCAGTGGGGCAGGAAAGAATCAAACACCATCTCAGCTCATCACTCCAATGCTCCATTCGAATCGGATATCTGTGTTTTGTGAGTGGGTCTGTTATCTCTCTCTCTCTCTCTCTGTTTTGTGAGTGGGTCTGTTATCTCTCTCTCTCTCTCTCTCTCTCTGTTTCGTGAGTGGGTCTGTTATCTCTCTCTCTCTCTCTCTCTGTTTCGTGAGTGGGTCTGTTATCTCTCTCTCTCTCTCTCTCTCTCTGTGTTTAGTGAGTGGGTCTGTTATCTCTCTCTCTCTCTCTCTCTCTCTGTTTCGTGAGTGGGTCTGTTATCTCTCTCTCTCTCTCTGTGTTTTGTGAGTGGGTCTGTTATCTCTCTCTCTCTCTCTCTCTCTGTTCAGTGAGTGGGTCTGTTATCTCTCTCTCTCTCTCTGTGTTTTGTGAGTGGGTCTGTTATCTCTCTCTCTCTCTCTCTCTCTGTTCAGTGAGTGGGTCTGTTATCTCTCTCTCTCTCTCTCTCTCTGTTCAGTGAGTGGGTCTGTTATCTCTCTCTCTCTCTCTCTCTCTCTGTGTTTAGTGAGTGGGTCTGTTATCTCTCTCTCTCTCTCTCTCTCTGTGTTTAGTGAGTGGGTCTGTTATCTCTCTCTCTCTCTCTCTCTGTTCAGTGAGTGGGTCTGTTATCTCTCTCTCTCTCTCTCTCTGTGTTTTGTGAGTGGGTCTGTTATCTCTCTCTCTCTCTCTCTGTTCAGTGATTGGGTCTGTTATCTCTCTCTCTCTCTCTCTCTCTCTGTTTAGTGAGTGGGTCTGTTATCTCTCTCTCTCTCTCTCTCTGTTCAGTGAGTGGGTCTGTTATCTCTCTCTCTCTCTGTTCAGTGAGTGGGTCTGTTATCTCTCTCTCTCTCTCTGTGTTTTGTGAGTGGGTCTGTTATCTCTCTCTCTCTCTCTCTCTGTTTAGTGAGTGGGTCTGTTATCTCTCTCTCTCTCTGTTTAGTGAGTGGGTCTGTTATCTCTCTCTCTCTCTCTCTCTGTTCAGTGAGTGGGTCTGTTATCTCTCTCTCTCTCTCTCTCTGTGTTTTGTGAGTGGGTCTGTTATCTCTCTCTCTCTCTCTCTGTTCAGTGATTGGGTCTGTTATCTCTCTCTCTCTCTCTCTCTCTCTGTTTAGTGAGTGGGTCTGTTATCTCTGTCTCTCTCTCTCTCTCTCTGTTTAGTGAGTGGGTCTGTTATCTCTCTCTCTCTCTCTCTCTGTTCAGTGAGTGGGTCTGTTATCTCTCTCTCTCTCTGTTCAGTGAGTGGGTCTGTTATCTCTCTCTCTCTCTCTGTTTTTTGTGAGTGGGTCTGTTATCTCTCTCTCTCTCTCTCTCTGTTTCGTGAGTGGGTCTGTTATCTCTCTCTCTCTCTCTCTGTTCAGTGAGTGGGTCTGTTATCTCTCTCTCTCTCTCTCTGTTCAGTGAGTGGGTCTGTTATCTCTCTCTCTCTCTCTCTGTTCAGTGAGTGGGTCTGTTATCTCTCTCTCTCTCTCTCTGTTTAGTGAGTGGGTCTGTTATCTCTCTCTCTCTCTCTCTCTCTCTGTGTTCAGTGAGTGGGTCTGTTATCTCTCTCTCTCTCTCTCTCTCTCTGTTCAGTGAGTGGGTCTGTTATCTCTCTCTCTCTCTCTCTCTCTGTTCAGTGAGTGGGTCTGTTATCTCTCTCTCTCTCTCTCTCTCTCTGTTCAGTGAGTGGGTCTGTTATCTCTCTCTCTCTCTCTCTGTGTTTAGTGAGTGGGTCTGTTATCTCTCTCTCTCTCTCTCTGTGTTCAGTGAGTGGGTCTGTTATCTCTCTCTCTCTGTGTTTCGTGAGTGGGTCTGTTATCTCTCTCTCTCTCTCTGTGTTTCGTGAGTGGGTCTTTTATCTCTCTCTCTCTCTCTCTGTTCAGTGAGTGGGTCTGTTATCTCTCTCTCTCTGTGTTTCGTGAGTGGGTCTGTTATCTCTCTCTCTCTCTCTCTCTCTCTGTTTAGTCAGTGGGTCTGTTATCTCTCTCTCTCTCTCTCTGTTTCGTGAGTGGGTCTGTTATCACTCTCTCTCTCTCTCTCTCTCTCTGTTTAGTGAGTGGGTCTGTTATCTCTCTCTCTCTCTCTCTGTTTCGTGAGTGGGTCTGTTATCACTCTCTCTCTCTCTCTCTCTCTGTTTAGTGAGTGGGTCTGTTATCTCTCTCTCTCTCTCTCTGTTCAGTGAGTGGGTCTGTTATCTCTCTCTCTCTCTCTCTGTTTAGTGAGTGGGTCTGTTATCTCTCTCTCTCTCTCTCTGTTCAGTGAGTGGGTCTGTTATCTCTCTCTCTCTCTCTCTGTTTAGTGAGTGGGTCTGTTATCTCTCTCTCTCTCTCTCTCTGTTCAGTGAGTGGGTCTGTTATCTCTCTCTCTCTCTCTCTGTTCAGTGAGTGGGTCTGTTATCTCTCTCTCTCTCTCTCTCTCTGTTTAGTGAGTGGGTCTGTTATCTCTCTCTCTCTCTCTCTGTTCAGTGAGTGGGTCTGTTATCTCTCTCTCTCTCTCTCTGTTCAGTGAGTGGGTCTGTTATCTCTCTCTCTCTCTCTCTGTGTTTAGTGAGTGGGTCTGTTATCTCTCTCTCTCTCTCTCTCTCTGTTCAGTGAGTGGGTCTGTTATCTCTCTCTCTCTCTCTCTGTTTAGTGAGTGGGTCTGTTATCTCTCTCTCTCTCTCTCTGTTCAGTGAGTGGGTCTGTTATCACTCTCTCTCTCTCTCTCTCTGTGTTTAGTGAGTGGGTCTGTTATCTCTCTCTCTCTCTCTCTGTTTAGTGAGTGGGTCTGTTATCTCTCTCTCTCTCTCTCTGTTTAGTGAGTGGGTCTGTTATCTCTCTCTCTCTCTCTCTGTTCAGTGAGTGGGTCTGTTATCTCTCTCTCTCTCTCTCTGTGTTCAGTGAGTGGGTCTGTTATCTCTCTCTCTCTCTCTCTCTGTTTCGTGAGTGGGTCTGTTACCTCTCTCTCTCTGTTTCGTGAGTGGGTCTGTTATCTCTCTCTCTCTCTGTTTAGTGAGTGGGTCTGTTATCTCTCTCTCTCTCTCTGTTCAGTGAGTGGGTCTGTTATCTCTCTCTCTCTCTCTCTCTCTGTGTTCAGTGAGTGGGTCTGTTATCTCTCTCTCTCTCTCTCTCTCTGTTCAGTGAGTGGGTCTGTTATCTCTCTCTCTCTCTCTCTCTGTTCAGTGAGTGGGTCTGTTATCTCTCTCTCTCTCTCTCTCTGTTCAGTGAGTGGGTCTGTTATCTCTCTCTCTCTCTCTCTCTGTTCAGTGAGTGGGTCTGTTATCTCTCTCTCTCTCTCTCTCTGTGTTCAGTGAGTGGGTCTGTTATCTCTCTCTCTCTCTCTCTCTGTTCAGTGAGTGGGTCTGTTATCTCTCTCTCTCTCTCTCTCTGTGTTCAGTGAGTGGGTCTGTTATCTCTCTCTCTCTCTCTCTCTGTTCAGTGAGTGGGTCTGTTATCTCTCTCTCTCTCTCTCTCTCTGTTCAGTGAGTGGGTCTGTTATCTCTCTCTCTCTCTCTCTCTCTGTTTAGTGAGTGGGTCTGTTATCTCTCTCTCTCTCTGTTCAGTGAGTGGGTCTGTTATCTCTCTCTCTCTCTGTTTAGTGAGTGGGTCTGTTATCTCTCTCTCTCTCTCTCTCTGTGTTCAGTGAGTGGGTCTGTTATCTCTCTCTCTCTCTAGTGAGTGGGTCTGTTATCTCTCTCTCTCTGTGTTTCGTGAGTGGGTCTGTTATCTCTCTCTCTCTCTCTCTCTCTGTTCAGTGAGTGGGTCTGTTATCTCTCTCTCTCTCTCTCTCTCTGTTTCGTGAGTGGGTCTGTTATCACTCTCTCTCTCTCTCTCTCTCTGTTTAGTGAGTGGGTCTGTTATCTCTCTCTCTCTCTCTCTGTTTCGTGAGTGGGTCTGTTATCACTCTCTCTCTCTCTCTCTCTCTGTTTAGTGAGTGGGTCTGTTATCTCTCTCTCTCTCTCTCTGTTTAGTGAGTGGGTCTGTTATCTCTCTCTCTCTCTCTCTCTCTCTGTTCAGTGAGTGGGTCTGTTATCTCTCTCTCTCTCTCTCTCTCTGTTTAGTGAGTGGGTCTGTTATCTCTCTCTCTCTCTCTCTCTCTGTTTAGTGAGTGGGTCTGTTATCTCTCTCTCTCTCTCTCTCTCTGTTTAGTGAGTGGGTCTGTTATCTCTCTCTCTCTCTCTCTCTCTGTTTAGTGAGTGGGTCTGTTATCTCTCTCTCTCTCTCTCTGTTTCGTGAGTGGTCTGTTATCTCTCTCTCTCTCCCTCTCTGTTTAGTGAGTGGGTCTGTTATCTCTCTCTCTCTCTCTCTCTGTTTCGTGAGTGGGTCTGTTATCTCTCTCTCTCTCCCTCTCTGTTTCGTGAGTGGGTCTGTTATCTCTCTCTCTCTCTCTCTCTCTCTGTTTGATGAGTGGGTCTGTTATCTCTCTCTCTCTGTGTTTCGTGAGTGGGTCTGTTATCTCTCTCTCTCTCTCTCCATTCAGTGAGTGTGTCTGTTATCTCTCTCTCGCTCTCTCTCTCTCTCTCTCTGTGTTTAGTGATTGAGTTTTTTGAAGGGGTATCCAAGAAGATAGATGAGGGCTGTGCAGTAGACGTGGGCGACATGGACTTCAGCAAAGCCTTTGACAAGGTACCGCATGGTAGGTTGTTACATAAGGTTAAATCTCATGGGATCCAAGGTGAGGTAGCCAATTGGATACAAAATTGGCTTGACGACAGAAGACAGAGGGTGGTTGTAGAGGGTTGTTTTTCAAACTGGAGGCCTGTGACCAGCGGTGTGCCTCAGGGATCGGTGCTGGGTCCGCTGTTATTTGTTATTTATATTAATGATTTGGATGAGAATTTAGGAGGCATGGTTAGTAAGTTTGCAGATGACACCAAGATTGGTGGCATTGTGGACAGTGAAGAAGGTTATCTAGGATTGCAACGGGATCTTGATAAATTGGGCCAGTGGGCCGATGAATGGCAGATGGAGTTTAATTTAGATAAATGTGAGGTGATGCATTTTGGTAGATCGAATTGGGCCAGGACCTACTCCGTTAATGGTAGGGCATTGGGGAGAGTTATAGAACAAAGAGATCAAGGAGTGCAGGTTCATAGCTCCTTGAAAGTGGAGTCACAGGTGGATAGGGTGGTGAAGAAGGCATTCAGCATGCTTGGTTTCATTGGTAAGAACATTGAATGCAGGAGTTGGGATGTCTTGTTGAAGTTGTACAGGGCATTGGTGAGGCCACACTTGGAGTACTGTGTACAGTTCTGGTCACCCTATTATAGAAAGGATATTATTAAACTAGAAAGAGTGCAGAAAAGATTTACTAGGATGCTACCGGGACTTGATGGTTTGACTTATAGGGAGAGGTTAGACAGACTGGGACTTTTTTCACTGGAGAGCAGGAGGTTTAGGGGTGATCTTATAGAAGTCTATAAAATAATGAGGGGCATAGATAAGGTCGATAGTCAAAATCTTTTCCCAAAGGTAGGGGAGTCTGTAACGAGGGGGCACAGATTTAAGGTGAGAGGGGAGAGATACAAAAGGGTCCAAAGGGGCAATTTTTTCACTCAAAGGGTGGTGAGTGTCTGGATCGAGCTGCCAGAGGCAATAGTAGAGGCGGGTACAATTTTGTCTTTTAAAAAGCATTTGGACAGTTACATGGGTAAGATGGGTATGGAGGGATATGGGCCAAGTGCAGGCAATTGGGACTAGCTTAGTGGTATAAACTGGGCGACATGGACATGTTGGGCCGAAGGGCCTGTTTCCATGTTGTAAACTTCTATGATTCTATGATTCGATGAAATTTTTGCTCATCCAGTGCTGAATGTCAGACAAGCAATGTGACAGATCCGAGACAGTGTCGGGGTCGAGGAGAATGATGAGGTAGAGCTGGCTGTTGTCAGCGGACATGTGGAATCTGACATTATGTTTTTGGACGATGTCACTGAGGGGCAGCATGTAGATGAGAAACAGGAGGGGGTCAAGGATAGATCCTTGGGGGTCTCCAGAGAACAGTGCGGGAGTGGGAAGAGAAGCCATTGGAGGGGCAGGTCCTATGTCTGTCAATCAAGGAATCACCACCCAGAGAGGGATGAAGTGGGCTCAGGAGTGAGACTGCCTTGGACAAAGCAGCAGGTTTGCACTTTACCTCAGCTGAAATGAATTGTAAATATTGTTCTCTGACGTTACAGTGAAGCAAAATTTCAGGGAGAGAGGCAACAGTGTCGTATTTAATCAGTGGGGCAGGAAAGAATCAAACACCATCTCAGCTCATCACTCCAATGCTCCATTCGAATCGGATATCTGTGTTTTGTGAGTGGGTCTGTTATCTCTCTCTCTCTCTCTCTCTCTGTTTCGTGAGTGGGTCTGTTATCTCTCTCTCTCTCTCTGTTTAGTGAGTGGGTCTGTTATCTCTCTCTCTCTCTCTGTTTAGTGAGTGGGTCTGTTATCTCTCTCTCTCTCTCTCTCTGTTCAGTGAGTGGGTCTGTTATCTCTCTCTCTCTCTCTCTCTCTGTTTAGTGAGTGGGTCTGTTATCTCTCTCTCTCTCTCTCTCTGTTTAGTGAGTGGGTCTGTTATCTCTCTCTCTCTTTCTGTTTAGTGAGTGGGTCTGTTATCTCTCTCTCTCTCTCTCTCTCTCTGTTTCGTGAGTGGGTCTGTTATCTCTCTCTCTCTCTCTCTCTCTGTTTCGTGAGTGGGTCTGTTATCTCTCTCTCTCTCTCTCTCTGTGTTCAGTGAGTGGGTCTGTTATCTCTCTCTCTCTCTCTGTGTTTAGTGACTGGGTCTGTTATCTCTCTCTCTCTCTCTCTCTCTCTGTTTTGTGAGTGGGTCTGTTATCTCTCTCTCTCTCTCTCTGTTTAGTGAGTGGGTCTGTTATCTCTCTCTCTCTCTCTGTGTTTAGTGAGTGGGTCTGTTATCTCTCTCTCTCTCTCTGTGTTTAGTGAGTGGGTCTGTTATCTCTCTCTCTCTCTCTCTCTGTTTAGTGAGTGGGTCTGTTATCTCTTTCTCTCTCTCTGTGTTTAGTGAGTGGGTCTGTTATCTCTCTCTCTCTCTCTCTGTTTAGTGAGTGGGTCTGTTATCTCTCTCTCTCTCTCTCTGTTTAGTGAGTGGGTCTGTTATCTCTCTCTCTCTCTCTGTGTTTTGTGAGTGGGTCTGTTATCTCTCTCTCTCTCTCTCTCTCTGTTCAGTGAGTGGGTCTGTTATCTCTCTCTCTCTCTCTCTGTTCAGTGAGTGGGTCTGTTATCTCTCTCTCTCTCTCTCTCTCTCTGTTCAGTGAGTGGGTCTGTTATCTCTCTCTCTCTCTCTCTCTCTGTGTTCAGTGAGTGGGTCTGTTATCTCTCTCTCTCTCTCTCTCTCTGTTCAGTGAGTGGGTCTGTTATCTCTCTCTCTCTCTCTCTCTCTCTGTTCAGTGAGTGGGTCTGTTATCTCTCTCTCTCTCTCTCTCTCTCTGTTCAGTGAGTGGGTCTGTTATCTCTCTCTCTGTTTAGTGAGTGGGTCTGTTATCTCTCTCTCTCTCTCTGTGTTTTGTGAGTGGGTCTGTTATCTCTCTCTCTCTCTCTCTGTTTAGTGAGTGGGTCTGTTATCTCTCTCTCTCTCTCTCTCTCTCTGTTCAGTGAGTGGGTCTGTTATCTCTCTCTCTCTCTCTCTCTCTGTGTTCAGTGAGTGGGTCTGTTATCTCTCTCTCTCTCTCTCTCTCTGTTCAGTGAGTGGGTCTGTTATCTCTCTCTCTCTCTCTCTCTCTCTGTTCAGTGAGTGGGTCTGTTATCTCTCTCTCTCTCTCTCTCTCTCTCTCTGTGTTCAGTGAGTGGGTCTGTTATCTCTCTCTCTCTCTCTCTCTCTCTCTGTTCAGTGAGTGGGTCTGTTATCTCTCTCTCTCTCTCTCTCTCTGTTCAGTGAGTGGGTCTGTTATCTCTCTCTCTCTCTCTCTCTGTTCAGTGAGTGGGTCTGTTATCTCTCTCTCTCTCTCTCTCTGTTTAGTGAGTGGGTCTGTTATCTCTCTCTCTCTCTCTCTCTCTCTGTTTAGTGAGTGGGTCTGTTATCTCTCTCTCTCTCTCTCTCTGTTCAGTGAGTGGGTCTGTTATCTCTCTCTCTCTCTCTGTTTAGTGAGTGGGTCTGTTATCTCTCTCTCTCTCTCTCTCTGTTCAGTGAGTGGGTCTGTTATCTCTCTCTCTCTCTCTCTCTCTGTTTAGTGAGTGGGTCTGTTATCTCTCTCTCTCTCTCTCTCTGTTTAGTGAGTGGGTCTGTTATCTCTCTCTCTCTTTCTGTTTAGTGAGTGGGTCTGTTATCTCTCTCTCTCTCTCTCTCTCTCTGTTTCGTGAGTGGGTCTGTTATCTCTCTCTCTCTCTCTCTCTCTGTTTCGTGAGTGGGTCTGTTATCTCTCTCTCTCTCTCTCTCTGTGTTCAGTGAGTGGGTCTGTTATCTCTCTCTCTCTCTCTGTGTTTAGTGACTGGGTCTGTTATCTCTCTCTCTCTCTCTCTCTCTCTGTTTTGTGAGTGGGTCTGTTATCTCTCTCTCTCTCTCTCTGTTTAGTGAGTGGGTCTGTTATCTCTCTCTCTCTCTCTGTGTTTAGTGAGTGGGTCTGTTATCTCTCTCTCTCTCTCTGTGTTTAGTGAGTGGGTCTGTTATCTCTCTCTCTCTCTCTCTCTGTTTAGTGAGTGGGTCTGTTATCTCTTTCTCTCTCTCTGTGTTTAGTGAGTGGGTCTGTTATCTCTCTCTCTCTCTCTCTGTTTAGTGAGTGGGTCTGTTATCTCTCTCTCTCTCTCTCTGTTTAGTGAGTGGGTCTGTTATCTCTCTCTCTCTCTCTGTGTTTTGTGAGTGGGTCTGTTATCTCTCTCTCTCTCTCTCTCTCTGTTCAGTGAGTGGGTCTGTTATCTCTCTCTCTCTCTCTCTGTTCAGTGAGTGGGTCTGTTATCTCTCTCTCTCTCTCTCTCTCTCTGTTCAGTGAGTGGGTCTGTTATCTCTCTCTCTCTCTCTCTCTCTGTGTTCAGTGAGTGGGTCTGTTATCTCTCTCTCTCTCTCTCTCTCTGTTCAGTGAGTGGGTCTGTTATCTCTCTCTCTCTCTCTCTCTCTCTGTTCAGTGAGTGGGTCTGTTATCTCTCTCTCTCTCTCTCTCTCTCTGTTCAGTGAGTGGGTCTGTTATCTCTCTCTCTCTCTCTCTGTTTAGTGAGTGGGTCTGTTATCTCTCTCTCTCTCTCTGTGTTTTGTGAGTGGGTCTGTTATCTCTCTCTCTCTCTCTCTCTCTCTGTTCAGTGAGTGGGTCTGTTATCTCTCTCTCTCTCTCTCTCTCTGTGTTCAGTGAGTGGGTCTGTTATCTCTCTCTCTCTCTCTCTCTCTGTTCAGTGAGTGGGTCTGTTATCTCTCTCTCTCTCTCTCTCTCTCTGTTCAGTGAGTGGGTCTGTTATCTCTCTCTCTCTCTCTCTCTCTCTCTCTGTGTTCAGTGAGTGGGTCTGTTATCTCTCTCTCTCTCTCTCTCTCTCTCTGTTCAGTGAGTGGGTCTGTTATCTCTCTCTCTCTCTCTCTCTCTCTGTTCAGTGAGTGGGTCTGTTATCTCTCTCTCTCTCTCTCTCTGTTCAGTGAGTGGGTCTGTTATCTCTCTCTCTCTCTCTCTCTGTTTAGTGAGTGGGTCTGTTATCTCTCTCTCTCTCTCTCTCTCTCTGTTTAGTGAGTGGGTCTGTTATCTCTCTCTCTCTCTCTCTCTCTCTGTTCAGTGAGTGGGTCTGTTATCTCTCTCTCTCTCTCTCTGTGTTCAGTGAGTGGGTCTGTTATCTCTCTCTCTCTCTCTCTCTCTCTGTGTTCAGTGAGTGGGTCTGTTATCTCTCTCTCTCTCTCTCTCTCTCTCTGTTTAGTGAGTGGGTCTGTTATCTCTCTCTCTCTCTCTCTCTCTCTGTTCAGTGAGTGGGTCTGTTATCTCTCTCTCTCTCTCTCTCTCTCTGTTCAGTGAGTGGGTCTGTTATCTCTCTCTCTCTCTCTCTCTCTCTGTTCAGTGAGTGGGTCTGTTATCTCTCTCTCTCTCTCTCTGTTTAGTGAGCGGGTCTGTTATCTCTCTCTCTCTCTCTCTGTTTAGTGAGCGGGTCTGTTATCTCTCTCTCTCTCTCTCTGTTTAGTGAGTGGGTCTGTTATCTCTCTCTCTCTCTCTCTCTCTGTGTGTTTAGTGAGTGGGTCTGTTATCTCTCTCTCTCTCTCTCTGTTTAGTGAGTGGGTCTGTTATCTCTCTCTCTCTCTCTCTCTCTCTCTGTTTAGTGAGTGGGTCTGTTATCTCTCTCTCTCTCTCTCTCTCTCTCTGTTTAGTGAGTGGGTCTGTTATCTCTCTCTCTCTCTCTCTCTCTCTCTGTGTTCAGTGAGTGGGTCTGTTATCTCTCTCTCTCTCTCTGTGTTTAGTCAGTGGGTCTGTTATCTCTCTCTCTCTCTCTGTGTTTAGTCAGTGGGTCTGTTATCTCTCTCTCTCTCTCTCTCTCTCTCTGTTTAGTGAGTGGGTCTGTTATCTCTCTCTCTCTCTCTCTCTCTCTGTTTCGTGAGTGGGTCTGTTATCTCTCTCTCTCTCTCTCTGTTTAGTGAGTGGGTCTGTTATCTCTCTCTCTCTCTCTCTCTCTCTGTTTCGTGAGTGGGTCTGTTATCTCTCTCTCTCTCTCTCTGTGTTCAGTGAGTGGGTCTGTTATCTCTCTCTCTCTCTGTGTTTAGTGAGTGGGTCTGTTATCTCTCTCTCTCTCTCTCTCTCTCTGTGTTCAGTGAGTGGGTCTGTTATCTCTCTCTCTCTCTCTCTCTCTGTTTAGTGAGTGGGTCTGTTATCTCTCTCTCTCTCTCTCTCTGTGTTTTGTGAGTGGGTCTGTTATCTCTCTCTCTCTCTCTCTCTCTCTCTGTTTAGTGAGTGGGTCTGTTCTCTCTCTCTCTCTCTCTCTCTGTGTTTAGTGAGTGGGTCTGTTTTCTCTCTCTCTCTCTCTGTGTTTTGTGAGTGGGTCTGTTATCTCTCTCTCTCTCTCTCTCTCTGTTTAGTGAGTGGGTCTGTTATCTCTCTCTCTCTCTCTGTGTTTAGTGAGTGGGTCTGTTATCTCTCTCTCTCTCTCTCTCTCTCTGTTGAGTGAGTGGGTCTGTTATCTCTCTCTCTCTCCCTCTCTGTTTCGTGAGTGGGTCTGTTATCTCTCTCTCTCTCTCTGTGTTTTGTGAGTGGGTCTGTTATCTCTCTCTCTCTCTCTCTGTTTGATGAGTGGGTCTGTTATCTCTCTCTCTCTCTCTCTCTGTTTGATGAGTGGGTCTGTTATCTCTCTCTCTCTCTCTCTCTCTCTGTTTGATGAGTGGGTCTGTTATCTCTCTCTCTCTGTGTTTCGTGAGTGGGTCTGTTATCTCTCTCTCTCTCTCTCCATTCAGTGATTGTGTCTGTTATCTCTCTCTCGCTCTCTCTCTCTCTCTCTGTGTTTAGTGATTGAGTTTTTTGAAGGGGGTAACCAAGAAGATAGATGAGGGCTGTGCAGTAGACGTGGTCTACATGGACTTCAGCAAAGCCTTTGACAAGGTACCGCATGGTAGGTTGTTACATAAGGTTAAATCTCACGGGATCCAAGGTGAGGTAGCCAATTGGATATAAAATTGGATTGACGACAGAAGACAGAGGGTGGTTGTCGAGGGTTGTTTTTCAAACTGGAGGCCTGTGACCAGCGGTGTGCCTCAGGGATCGGTGCTGGGTCCGCTGTTATTTGTTATTTATATTAATGATTTGGATGAGAATTTAGGAGGCATGGTTAGTAGGTTTGCAGATGACACCAAGATTGGTGGCATTGTGGACAGTGAAGAAGGTTATCTCGGATTGCAACGGGATCTTGATAAATTGGGCCAGTGGGCCGATGAATGGCAGATGGAGTTTAATTTAGATAAATGTGAGGTGATGCATTTTGGTAGATCGAATTGGGCCAGGACCTACTCCGTTAATGGTAGGGCGTTGCGGAGAGTTATAGAACAAAGAGATCTGGGAGTACAGGTTCATAGCTCCTTGAAAGTGGAGTCACAGGTGGATAGGGTGGTGAAGAAGGCATTCAGCATGCTTGGTTTCATTGGTAAGAACATTGAATGCAGGAGTTGGGATGTCTTGTTGAAGTTGTACAGGGCATTGGTGAGGCCACAATTGGAATACTGTGTACAGTTCTGGCACCCTATTATAGAAAGGATATTATTAAACTAGAAAGAGTGCAGAAAAGATTTACTAGGATGCTACCGGGACTTGATGGTTTGACTTATAGGGAGAGGTTAGACAGACTGGGACTTTTTTCCCTGGAGAGCAGGAGGTTTAGGGGTGATCTTATAGAAGTCTATAAAATAATGAGGGGCATAGATAAGGTAGATAGTCAAAATCTTTTCCCAAAGGTAGGGGAGTCTGTAACGAGGGGGCACAGATTTAAGGTGAGAGGGGAGAGATACAAAAGGGTCCAAAGGGGCAATTTTTTCACTCAAAGGGTGGTGAGTGTCTGGATCGAGCTGCCAGAGGCAGTAGTAGAGGCGGGTACAATTTTGTCTTTTAAAAAGCATTTGGACAGTTACATGGGTAAGATGGGTATAGAGGGATATGGGCCAAGTGCAGGCAATTGGGACTAGCTTAGTGGTATAAACTGGGCGACATGGACATGTTGGGCCGAAGGGCCTGTTTCCATGTTGTAAACTTCTATGATTCTATGATCTCTCTCTCTCTCTCTCTGTTCAGTGAGTGGGTCTGTTATCTCTCTCTCCCTCTCTGTTCAGTGAGTGGGTCTGTTATCTCTCTCTCTCTCTCTCTCTCTGTTTCGTGAGTGGGTCTGTTATCTCTCTCTCTCTCTCTCTGTGTTTCGTGAGTGGGTCTGTTATCTCTCTCTCTCTCTCTCTCTCTCTCTGTTTCGTGAGTGGGTCTGTTATCTCTCTCTCTCTCTCTCTCTGTGTTTCGTGAGTGGGTCTGTTATCTCTCTCTCTCTCTCTGTTTAGTGAGTGGGTCTGTTATCTCTCTCTCTCTCTCTCTCTCTGTTTGGTGAGTGGGTCTGTTATCTCTCTCTCTCTCTCTCTGTGTTTCGTGAGTGGGTCTGTTATCTCTCTCTCTCTCTCTCTCTGTGTTTCGTGAGTGGGTCTGTTATCTCTCTCTCTCTCTCTCTCTCTGTTTGGTGAGTGGGTCTGTTACCTCTCTCTCTCTCTCTCTCTGTTTAGTGAGTGGGTCTGTTATCTCTCTCTCTCTCTTTCCCTGTTTAGTGAGCGGGTCTGTTATCTCTCTCTCTCTCTCTCTGTTTTGTGAGTGGGTCTGTTATCTCTCTCTCTCTCTCTTTCTGTTCAGTGAGTGGGTCTGTTATCTCTCTCTCTCTCTCTCTCTCTTTCTGTTTCGTGAGTGGGTCTGTTATCTCTCTCTCTCTTTCTGTTTCGTGAGTGGGTCTGTTATCACTCTCTCTCTCTCTCTGTTTGGTGAGTGGGTCTGTTATCTCTCTCTCTCTCTCTCTCTCTCTGTTTGGTGAGTGGGTCTGTTATCTCTCTCTCTCTCTCTGTTTTGTGAGTGGGTCTGTTATCTCTCTCTCTCTCTCTCTCTGTTTAGTGAGTGGGTCTGTTATCTCTGTCTCTCTCTCTCTGTTTCGTGAGAGGGTCTGTTATCTCTCTCTCTCTCTCTCTCTGTTTCGTGAGTGGGTCTGTTATCTCTCTCTCTCTCTCTCTCTCTGTTTCGTGAGTGGGTCTGTTATCTGTTTCTCTCTCTCTCTCTGTTTAGTGTGTGGGTCTGTTATCTCTCTCTCTCTCTCTCTCTGTTTCGTGACTGGGTCTGTTATCTCTCTCTCTCTCTCTCTCTCTGTTTTGTGAGTGGGTCTGTTATCTCTCTCTCTCTCTCTGATCAGTGACTGGGTCTGTTATCTCTCTCTCTCTCTCTCTCTGTTTAGTGAGTGGGTCTGTTATCTCTCTCTCTCTCTCTCTGTTTAGTGAGTGGGTCTGTTATCTCTCTCTCTCTCTCTCTGTTTCGTGAGTGGGTCTGTTATCTCTCTCTCTCTCTCTCTCTCTGTTTCGTGAGTGGGTCTGTTATCTGTTTCTCTCTCTCTCTCTGTTTAGTGTGTGGGTCTGTTATCTCTCTCTCTCTCTCTCTCTGTTTCGTGACTGGGTCTGTTATCTCTCTCTCTCTCTCTCTCTCTGTTTTGTGAGTGGGTCTGTTATCTCTCTCTCTCTCTCTGATCAGTGACTGGGTCTGTTATCTCTCTCTCTCTCTCTCTGTTTAGTGAGTGGGTCTGTTATCTCTCTCTCTCTCTCTCTGTTTCGTGAGTGGGTCTGTTATCTCTCTCTCTCTCTGTTCAGTGAGCGGGTCTGTTATCTCTCTCTCTCTCTCTCTGTTCAGTGAGTGGGTCTGTTATCTCTCTCTCTCTCTCTCTCTCCCTGTTTAGTGAGCGGGTCTGTTATCTCTCTCTCTCTCTCTCTGTTTCGTGAGTGGGTCTGTTATCTCTCTCTCTCTCTCTCTGTTCAGTGAGTGGGTCTGTTATCTCTCTCTCTCTCTCTCTCTCTGTTTGGTGAGTGGGTCTGTTATCTCTCTCTCTCTCTCTGTTTGGTGAGTGGGTCTGTTATCTCTCTCTCTCTCTCTCTTTCTGTTCAGTGAGTGGGTCTGTTATCTCTCTCTCTCTCTCTCTCTGTTTGGTGAGTGGGTCTGTTATCTCTCTCTCTCTCTTTCTGTTCAGTGAGTGGGTCTGTTATCTCTCTCTCTCTCTGTGTTTAGTGAGTGGGTCTGTTATCTCTCTCTCTCTCTCTCTGTTTAGTGAGTGGGTCTGTTATCTCTCTCTCTCTCTCTCTCTCTGTTTGGTGAGTGGGTCTGTTATCTCTCTCTCTCTCTCTGTTTGGTGAGTGGGTCTGTTATCTCTCTCTCTCTCTTTCTGTTCAGTGAGTGGGTCTGTTATCTCTCTCTCTCTCTCTCTCTGTTTAGTGAGTGGGTCTGTTATCTCTCTCTCTCTCTCTGTTTGGTGAGTGGGTCTGTTATCTCTCTCTCTCTCTCTCTTTCTGTTCAGTGAGTGGGTCTGTTATCTCTCTCTCTCTCTCTCTCTCTGTTTGGTGAGTGGGTCTGTTATCTCTCTCTCTCTCTCTCTCTCTCTGTTTAGTGAGTGGGTCTGTTATCTCTCTCTCTCTCTCTCTCTGTGTTTAGTGAGTGGGTCTGTTATCTCTCTCTCTCTCTCTCTGTTCAGTGAGTGGGTCTGTTATCTCTCTCTCTCTCTCTCTCTCTGTTTAGTGAGTGGGTCTGTTATCTCTCTCTCTCTCTCTCTCTCTCTGTTTAGTGAGTGGGTCTGTTATCTCTCTCTCTCTCTCTCTCTGTTTAGTGAGTGGGTCTGTTATCTCTCTCTCTCTCTCTGTTCAGTGAGTGGGTCTGTTATCTCTCTCTCTCTCTCTCTCTCTCTGTTCAGTGAGTGGGTCTGTTATCTCTCTCTCTCTCTCTCTCTGTTTGGTGAGTGGGTCTGTTATCTCTCTCTCTCTCTTTCTGTTCAGTGAGTGGGTCTGTTATCTCTCTCTCTCTCTGTGTTTAGTGAGTGGGTCTGTTATCTCTCTCTCTCTCTCTCTGTTTAGTGAGTGGGTCTGTTATCTCTCTCTCTCTCTCTCTCTCTGTTTGGTGAGTGGGTCTGTTATCTCTCTCTCTCTCTCTGTTTGGTGAGTGGGTCTGTTATCTCTCTCTCTCTCTTTCTGTTCAGTGAGTGGGTCTGTTATCTCTCTCTCTCTCTCTCTCTGTTTAGTGAGTGGGTCTGTTATCTCTCTCTCTCTCTCTGTTTGGTGAGTGGGTCTGTTATCTCTCTCTCTCTCTCTCTTTCTGTTCAGTGAGTGGGTCTGTTATCTCTCTCTCTCTCTCTCTCTCTCTGTTTGGTGAGTGGGTCTGTTATCTCTCTCTCTCTCTCTCTCTCTCTGTTTAGTGAGTGGGTCTGTTATCTCTCTCTCTCTCTCTCTCTGTGTTTAGTGAGTGGGTCTGTTATCTCTCTCTCTCTCTCTCTCTGTTCAGTGAGTGGGTCTGTTATCTCTCTCTCTCTCTCTCTCTCTGTTTAGTGAGTGGGTCTGTTATCTCTCTCTCTCTCTCTCTCTCTCTGTTTAGTGAGTGGGTCTGTTATCTCTCTCTCTCTCTCTCTCTGTTTAGTGAGTGGGTCTGTTATCTCTCTCTCTCTCTCTGTTCAGTGAGTGGGTCTGTTATCTCTCTCTCTCTCTCTCTCTCTCTGTTCAGTGAGTGGGTCTGTTATCTCTCTCTCTCTCTCTGTTCAGTGAGTGGGTCTGTTATCTCTCTCTCTCTCTCTCTCTGTTCAGTGAGTGGGTCTGTTATCTCTCTCTCTCTCTCTGTTTAGTGAGTGGGTCTGTTATCTCTCTCTCTCTCTCTCTCTCTCTCTGTTCAGTGAGTGGGTCTGTTATCTCTCTCTCTCTCTCTCTGTTCAGTGAGTGGGTCTGTTATCTCTCTCTCTCTCTGTTCAGTGAGTGGGTCTGTTATCTCTCTCTCTCTCTCTCTCTCTGTTCAGTGAGTGGGTCTGTTATCTCTCTCTCTCTCTCTCTCTCTGTGTTTAGTGAGTGGGTCTGTTATCTCTCTCTCTCTCTCTCTCTCTCTCTCTGTTTAGTGAGTGGGTCTGTTATCTCTCTCTCTCTCTCTCTCTGTTTAGTGAGTGGGTCTGTTATCTCTCTCTCTCTCTCTCTCTCTGTTTAGTGAGTGGGTCTGTTATCTCTCTCTCTCTCTCTCTGTTTAGTGAGTGGGTCTGTTATCTCTCTCTCTCTCTCTCTCTCTCTGTTTAGTGAGTGGGTCTGTTATCTCTCTCTCTCTCTGTGTGTTCAGTGAGTGGGTCTGTTATCTCTCTCTCTGTCTCTCTCTGTTTCGTGAGTGGGTCTGTTATCTCTCTCTCTCTCTCTGTTTAGTGAGTGGGTCTGTTATCTCTCTCTCTCTCTCTGTTTAGTGAGTGGGTCTGTTATCACTCTCTCTCTCTCTGTTCAGTGAGTGGGTCTGTTATCTCTCTCTCTCTCTCTCTCTGTTTAGTGAGTGGGTCTGTTATCTCTCTCTCTCTCTCTGTTTAGTGAGTGGGTCTGTTATCTCTCTCTCTCTCTCTCTCTGTTTAGTGAGTGGGTCTGTTATCTCTCTCTCTCTCTCTGTTTAGTGAGTGGGTCTGTTATCTCTCTCTCTCTCTCTCTCTCTCTGTTTCGTGAGTGGGTCTGTTATCTCTCTCTCTCTGTTCAGTGAGTGGGTCTGTAATCTCTCTCTCTCTCTCTCTCTGTTTCGTGAGTGGGTCTGTTATCTCTCACTCTCTCTCTCTCTGTTTAGTGAGCGGGTCTGTGATCTCTCTCTCTCTCTCTCTCTCTCTCTGTTTCGTGAGTGGGTCTGTTATCTCTCTCTCTCTCTCTCTCTCTCTGTTTCGTGAGTGGGTCTGTTATCTCTCTCTCTCTCTGTTTAGTGAGTGGGTCTGTTACCTCTCTCTCTCTCTCTCTCTCTGTTCAGTGAGTGGGTCTGTTATCTCTCTCTCTCTCTCTCTCTCTGTTTAGTGAGTGGGTCTGTTATCTCTCTCTCTCTCTCTCTCTCTGTTTAGTGAGTGGGTCTGTCATCTCTCTCTCTCTCTCTCTCTGTTTAGTGAGTGGGTCTGTTATCTCTCTCTCTCTCTCTGTTTCGTGAGAGGGGTCTGTTATCTCTCTCTCTCTCTCTCTGTTTCGTGAGAGGGTCTGTTATCTCTCTCTCTCTCTCTCTCTGTTTCGTGAGAGGGTCTGTTATCTCTCTCTCTCTCTCTCTGTTTAGTGTGTGGGTCTGTTATCTCTCTCTCTCTCTCTCTGTTTCGTGACTGGGTCTGTTATCTCTCTCTCTCTCTCTCTCTCTGTTCAGTGAGTGGGTCTGTTATCTCTCTCTCTCTCTCTCTCTGTTTAGTGAGTGGGTCTGTTATCTCTCTCTCTCTCTCTCTCTCTCTCTGTTTAGTGAGTGGGTCTGTTATCTCTCTCTCTCTCTCTCTCTGTGTTTAGTGAGTGGGTCTGTTATCTCTCTCTCTCTCTCTGTTTCGTGACTGGGTCTGTTATCTCTCTCTCTCTCTCTCTCTCTCTGTTCAGTGAGTGGGTCTGTTATCTCTCTCTCTCTCTCTCTGTTTTGTGAGTGGGTCTGTTATCTCTCTCTCTCTCTCTCTGTTTAGTGAGTGGGTCTGTTATCTCTCTCTCTCTCTCTCTCTGTTTAGTGAGTGGGTCTGTTATCTCTCTCTCTCTCTCTCTCTCTCTCTGTTCAGTGAGTGGGTCTGTTATCTCTCTCTCTCTCTCTCTCTCTCTGTTCAGTGAGTGGGTCTGTTATCTCTCTCTCTCTCTCTCTCTCTGTGTTTAGTGAGTGGGTCTGTTATCTCTCTCTCTCTCTCTCTGTTTTGTGAGTGGGTCTGTTATCTCTCTCTCTCTCTCTCTGTTCAGTGAGTGGGTCTGTTATCTCTCTCTCTCTCTCTCTCTGTTTTGTGAGTGGGTCTGTTATCTCTCTCTCTCTCTCTCTGTTTTGTGAGTGGTTCTGTTATCTCTCTCTCTCTCTCTCTCTCTCTCTGTTTTGTGAGTGGGTCTGTTATCTCTCTCTCTCTCTCTCTCTGTGTTTGGTGAGTGGGTCTGTTATCTCTCTCTCTCTCTCTCTCTCTGTTTAGTGAGTGGGTCTGTTATCTCTCTCTCTCTCTCTCTCTCTCTGTTTTGTGAGTGGGTCTGTTATCTCTCTCTCTCTCTTCTGTTCAGTGAGTGGGTCTGTTATCTCTCTCTCTCTCTCTCTGTTTTGTGAGTGGTTCTGTTATCTCTCTCTCTCTCTCTGTTTTGTGAGTGGGTCTGTTATCTCTCTCTCTCTCTCTCTCTGTGTTTGGTGAGTGGGTCTGTTATCTCTCTCTCTCTCTCTCTCTCTGTGTTTGGTGAGTGGGTCTGTTATCTCTCTCTCTCTCTCTCTCTCTGTTTTGTGAGTGGGTCTGTTATCTCTCTCTCTCTCTCTGTTCAGTGAGTGGGTCTGTTATCTCTCTCTCTCTCTCTCTGTTTTGTGAGTGGTTCTGTTATCTCTCTCTCTCTCTCTGTTTTGTGAGTGGGTCTGTTATCTCTCTCTCTCTCTCTCTCTCTCTCTGTGTTTAGTGAGTGGGTCTGTTATCTCTCTCTCTCTCTCTCTCTGTTTGGTGAGTGGGTCTGTTATCTCTCTCTCTCTCTCTCTGTTTTGTGAGTGGGTCTGTTATCTCTCTCTCTCTCTCTTTCTGTTCCGTGAGTGGGTCTGTTATCTCTCTCTCTCTCTCTCTCTCTCTGTGTTTCGTGTGTGGGTCTGTTATCTCTCTCTCTCTCTCTCTCTCTCTGTTTAGTGAGTGGGTCTGTAATCTCTCTCTCTCTCTCTCTGTTCAGTGAGTGGGTCTGTTATCTCTCTCTCTCTCTCTCTCTGTTTAGTGAGTGGGTCTGTTATCTCTCTCTCTCTCTCTCTCTCTGTTTAGTGAGTGGGTCTGTTATCTCTCTCTCTCTCTCTCTGTTTGGTGAGTGGGTCTGTTATCTCTCTCTCTCTCTCTCTCTGTTCAGTGAGCGGGTCTGTTATCTCTCTCTCTCTCTCTCTCTGTTTAGTGAGTGGGTCTGTTATCTCTCTCTCTCTCTCTCTCTGTGTTTAGTGAGTGGGTCTGTTATCTCCCCCCCCCACAAATACTTCCTGTCCTCCTCCCCCACTCTCCCCCTTCTGTTGTCCGGGTGCTGTTTGTTATGGTGATTGATTTGAGTGTTTGTTCTCGACTCATGAACATGGTGAATCTTTCAGTCCCGTCTGATGGCGATGGAGGTGTCCCTGATTGCAGGCTGTTCGATCGTTCTCTTCATGCAACTGGCAGCAGGTAAGAGGTGGCCTTTCAGATCCCAGCAGTTTCCAGCACATCTCTGCTGTCCTCCCTCCCCCTGGACCCCTCCCTCCCGCTGGACCCCCTCCCTCCCGCTGGACCCCCTCCCTCCCGCTGGACTCCCTCCCTCCCCCTGGACTCCCTCGCTCCCCCCTGGACCCCCTTCCTCCCGCTGGACCCCCTCCCTCCCCCTGGACCCCGTCGCTCCCCCCTGGACCCCGTCGCTCCCCCCTGGACCCCGTCCTCCCCCTGGACCCCGTCGCTCCCCCCTGGACCCCGTCGCTCCCCCCTGGACCCCGTCGCTCCCCCCTGGACCCCGTCGCTCCCCCCTGGACCCCATCGCTCCCCCCTGGACCCCGTCGCTCCCCCCTGGACTCCCGTCGCTCCCCCCTGGACCCCCTCCCTCCCCCCTGGACCCCCTCCCTCCCCGCTGGACCCCTCGCTCCCCCTGGACCCCGTCGCTCCCCCCCTGGACCCCGTCGCTCCCCCCTGGACCCCGTCGCTCCCCCCTGGACCCCGTCGCTCCCCCCTGGACCCCGTCGCTCCCCCTGGACCCCGTCGCTCCCCCCTGGACCCCGTCGCTCCCCCCCTGGACCCCGTCGCTCCCCCCTGGACCCCGTCGCTCCCCCCTGGACCCCGTCGCTCCCCCCTGGACCCCGTCGCTCCCCCCTGGACCCCGTCGCTCCCCCCTGGACCCCGTCGCTCCCCCCTGGACCCCGTCGCTCCCCCCTGGACCCCGTCGCTCCCCCTGGACCCCGTCGCTCCCCCCTGGACCCCGTCGCTCCCCCCTGGACCCCGTCGCTCCCCCCTGGACCCCGTCGCTCCCCCTGGACCCCGTCGCTCCCCCCTGGACCCCGTCGCTCCCCCCTGGACCCCGTCGCTCCCCCCTGGACCCCGTCGCTCCCCCCTGGACCCCGTCGCTCCCCCCTGGACCCCGTCGCTCCCCCCCTGGACCCCGTCGCTCCCCCCTGGACCCCGTCGCTCCCCCCTGGACCCCGTCGCTCCCCCCTGGACCCCGTCGCTCCCCCCTGGACCCCGTCGCTCCCCCCTGGACCCCGTCGCTCCCCCCTGGACCCCGTCGCTCCCCCTGGTCCCCCTCGCACCCCCCTGGACCCCTCCCTCCCCCCGGACCCCGTCCCTCCCCCCGGACCCCGTCCCTCCCCCCGGACCCCGA
>NW_027139450.1:190569-193069 GCF_035084215.1 Heptranchias perlo | reverse complement strand
GGGAGAGAGAGAGACACACACACAGAGGGAGAGAGAGAGAGTCACACACAGAGGGAGAGAGAGAGAGTCACACACAGAGGGAGAGAGAGAGAGTCACACACAGAGGGAGAGAGAGAGAGACACACACACAGGAGAGAGAGGGAGAGACACAGACACAGAGGGAGAGAGAGAGAGACACACACAGAGGGAGAGAGAGGACACACACACGAGGGAGAGAGAGGGAGACACACACACAGAGGGAGGAGAGAGAGGGGAGAGACACACACACACAGAGGGAGAGAGAGAGAGGGGAGAGACAGAGGGAGAGAGAGAGAGAGACAGAGGGAGAGAGAGAGAGACACACACAGAGGGAGAGAGAGACACACACACACAGAGGGAGAGAGAGAGAGACACACACACACAGAGGGAGAGAGAGAGACACACACACAGAGGGAGAGAGAGAGAGTTTCACACAGAGGGGAGAGAGAGTCACACACACAGAGTGAGAGAGAGAGAGACACACACAGAGGGAGAGAGACACACACACAGAGGGAGAGAGAGGGAGACACACACACACAGAGGGAGAGAGAGAGAGAGACACACACACACACAGAGGGAGAGAGAGGGAGACACACACACACACAGAGGGAGAGAGAGAGAGAGACACACACACACAGAGGGAGAGAAAGAGATGGAGAGACCCACAGAGGGAGGGAGAGAGAGACACACACAGAGGGAGAGAGAGGGAGAGACACACAGAGGGGGAGAGAGGGAGAGACACACACAGAGGGAGAGAGTGACACACACAGAGGGAGAGAGAGAGAGACACACACACAGAGGGAGAGAGAGACACACACACAGAGGGAGAGAGAGGAAGACACACACAGAGGGAGAGAGAGGGACACACACAGAGGGACAGAGAGACACACACACACAGAGCGAGAGAGAGAGAGAGACACACACACACAGAGGGAGAGAGAGAGGGAGACACACACACATACAGAGGGAGGAGAGAGAGAGGGAGAGACACACACACACAGAGGGAGGGAGAGAGAGAGACACACACACAGAGGGAGGGAGAGAGAGAGAGAGACACACACACAGAGGGAGGAAGAGAGAGAGAGAGACACATACACAGAGGGAGAGAGAGAGAGACACACACACAGAGGGAGAGTGAGAGAGACACACAGAGGGAGAGAGAGGGAGACACACAGAGGGAGAGAGAGGGAGACACACAGAGGGAGAGAGAGTGAGACACACAGAGGGAGAGAGAGGGAGACACACAGAGGGAGAGAGAGGGGAGACACACAGAGGGAGAGAGAGGGAGACACACAGAGGGAGAGAGAGGGAGACACACACAGAGGGAGAGAGAGAGAGGGAGAGACACACACACACACAGAGGGAGAGAGAGAGAGAGGGAGAGACACACACACACACAGAGGAGAGAGAGAGAGGGAGAGACACACACAGAGGGAGGGAGAGAGGTAGAGAGACACATACACAGAGGGAGAGAGAGACACACACACACACAGAGGGAGGGAGAGAGTGACACACACAGAGGGAGAGAGAGACACACACACAGAGGGAGAGAGAGAGACAAACACAGAGGGGAGAGAGAGAGACACAGAGAGAGAGAGAGAGAGACACACAGAGAGAGAGAGAGAGACACACACACACAGAGGGAGAGAGAGAGAGAGACACACACACACAGAGGGAGAGAGAGAGAGAGACAGAGGGAGAGAGAGGGAGACACACAGAGGGAGAGGATGAGAGAGACACACACACAGAGGGAGAGAGAGGGAGACACACACACAGAGGGAGAGAGAAAGAGGGAGAGACACACACACACACAGAGAGAGAGAGAGTGAGGGAGAGACACACATACACAGAGGGAGAGAGAGAGATAGAGAGACACACAGAGGGAGGGAGAGGGAGAGAGACACACACACAGAGGGAGAGAGAGAGATAGAGAGACACACAAGAGGGAGGGAGAGAGAGAGACACACACACAGAGGGAGAGAGAGAGACAAACACAGAGGGAGAGAGAGAGACACAGAGAGAGAGAGAGAGAGACACAGAGAGAGAGAGAGAGAGAGACACACACACAGAGGGAGAGAGAGAGAGAGACACACACACACAGAGGGAGAGAGAGAGAGACAGACAGACAGAGGGAGTGAGAGGGAGACACACAGAGGGAGAGGGAGAGAGACACACACACAGAGGGAGAGAGAGGGAGACACACACACAGAGGGAGAGAGAGAGAGGAGAGACACACACACACAGAGGGAGAGAGAGAGATAGAGAGACACACAGAGGGAGGGAGAGGGAGAGAGAGACACACACAGAGGGAGAGAGAGAGATAGAGAGACACACACACAGAGGGAGAGAGAGAGACACACACACAGAGGGAGATAGCGAGAGAGAGACACACAGAGGGAGAGAGAGAGCGAGAGACAGAGGGAGAGAGAGAGAGAGAGAGTCACACACAGAGGGAGAGAGAGAGAGTCACACACAGAGGGAG
>NW_027139450.1:183069-185569 GCF_035084215.1 Heptranchias perlo | reverse complement strand
CACACACAGAGGGAGGGAGAGAGAGAGAGAGACACACACACAGAGGGAGGAGAGAGAGAGAGAGACACACATACACAGAGGGAGAGAGAGAGAGACACACACACAGAGGGAGAGAGAGGGAGACACACAGAGGGAGAGAGAGGGAGACACACCAGAGGGAGAGAGAGGGAGACACACCAGAGGGAGAGAGAGGGGAGACACACAGAGGGAGAGGGAGGGAGACACACACACAGAGGGAGAGAGAGAGAGGGAGAGACACACACACACAGAGGGAGAGAGAGAGAGGGAGAGACACACACACACAGAGGGAGAGAGAGAGAGGGAGAGACACACACACAGAGGGAGGGAGAGAGTTAGAGAGACACATACACAGAGGGAGAGAGAGACACATACACACACAGAGGGAGGGAGAGAGAGACACACACAGAGGGAGAGAGAGACACACACCACAGAGGGAGAGAGAGAGGACAAACACAGAGGGGGAGAGATAGAGACACAGAGAGAGAGAGAGAGAGACACAGAGAGAGAGAGAGACACACACACACAGAGGGAGGAGAGAGACACACACAGAGAGGGAGAGAGAGAGAGAGAGACAGAGGGAGAGAGAGGGAGACACACAGAGGGAGAGGGAGAGAGACACACACACAGAGGGAGAGAGAGGGAGACACCACACACAGAGGGAGAGAGAGAGAGGGAGAGACACACACACACACAGAGAGAGAGAGAGAGTGAGGGAGATACACACACACACACGAGAGAGAGAGAGTGAGGGAGATACACACACACACAGAGGGAGAGAGAGAGATAGAGAGACACACAGAGGGAGGAGAGAGGGAGAGAGACACACACACAGAGGGAGAGAGAGAGTCACACACAGACGGAGGAGAGAGAGAGTCACACACACAGAGGGAGAGAGGAGAGAGACACCACACAGAGGGGAGAGAGAGGGAGAGACACACACAGAGGGAGAGAGAGAGAGAGACACACACACAGAGGGAGAGGGAGAGAGAGACACACACACAGAGGGAGAGAGAGAGACACACACACACAGAGGGAGAGAGAGAGGGAGAGACACACACAGAGGGAGAGAGAGAGAGAGACACACACACACACACACAGAGAGGAGAGACGAGTCGAGAGAGAGAGAGAGAGACCACACACCACACAGAGGGAGAGAGAGAGAGGGAGAGACCACACACACAGAGGGAGAGAGAGAGATAGAGAGACACAACAGAGGAAGAGGAGAGAGACGAGAGAGAGACACACAGAGGGGGAGAGAGAGGGGAGACACACAGAGGGGGAGGAGAGGAGACACACAGAGGTAGAGAGAGAGACACACAAGAGGGAGAGAGAGAGACACACACACACAGAGGGAGAGAGAGAGGAGACACAGCAGAGGGAGAGAGAAGTGAGAGAGACACACACAGAGGGAGAGAGACACACACACAGAGGGAGAGACGAGGAGACACACACACACAGAGGGAGAGAGAGAGGAGAGAGAGACACACACGAGGAGACCGAGGAGAGAGAGAGACACACACACAGAGGGAGAGAAGAGATGGAGAGAACCCACAGACGGGAGGTGAGAGAGAGAGACACCACACAGAGGGAGAGAGAGGGAGAGCCACCACAGAGGGGTGAGAGAGGGAGAGAGACACACACAGAGGAGAGAGTGACACACACAGAGGGGAGAGAGAGAGAGGACACACGCACAGAGGAGAGAGAGACACACACACAGAGGGAGAGGAGAGGAAGACACCACACAGAGGGACAGAGAGAGACACACACACAGAGGGACAGAGAGACACACACACAAGGGAGGGAGAGAGAGAGGGAGAGACACACACACACACAGAGGGAGGGAGAGAGAGAGACACACACACAGAGGGAGGGAGAGAGAGAGAGACACACACACACACAGAGGGAGGAAGAGAGAGAGAGAGACACATACACAGAGGGAGAGAGAGAGAGACACACACACAGAGGGAGAGAGAGAGACACACACAGAGGGAGAGAGAGGGAGACACACAGAGGGAGAGAGAGGGAGACACACAGAGGGAGAGAGAGGGAGACACACAGAGGGAGAGAGAGGGAGACACACACACAGAGGGAGAGAGAGAGAGGGAGAGACACACACACACAGAGGGAGAGAGAGAGAGGGAGAGACACACACACACACAGAGGGAGAGAGAGAGAGGGAGAGACACACACACAGAGGGAGGGAGAGAGTTAGAGAGACACATACACAGAGGGAGAGAGAGACACACACACACACAGAGGGAGGGAGAGAGAGACACACACAGAGGGAGAGAGAGACACACACACAGAGGGAGAGAGAGAGACAAACACAGAGGGAGAGAGAGAGACACACACAGAGGGAGAGAGAGGAAGACACACACAGAGGGAGAGAGAGAGACACACACAGAGGGAGAGAGAGGAAGACACACACAGAGGGAGAGAGAGAGACACACACAGAGGGACAGAGAGACACACACACACA
>NW_027139450.1:175569-178069 GCF_035084215.1 Heptranchias perlo | reverse complement strand
AAGAAACAGGGAGAGACAGAGGGAGATAGCGAGAGAGACACACACAGAGGGAGAGAGAGAGAGAGACAGAGGGAGAGAGAGAGAGAGAGACACACAGAGGGAGAGAGAGAGAGTCACACACAGAGGGATAGAGAGAGTCACACACACAGAGGGAGAGAGAGAGAGACACACACAGAGGGAGAGAGAGAGAGAGACACACACAGAGGGATCGAGAGAGAGAGACACACACAGAGGGATAGAGAGAGAGACACACAGAGGGATCGAGAGAGAGAGAGACACACAGAGGGATCGAGAGAGAGAGAGACACACAGAGGGATCGAGAGAGAGAGAGACACACAGAGGGAGAGAGAGAGAGAGACACACACAGAGGGAGAGAGAGAGAGACACACACACAGAGGGAGAGAGAGAGAGACACACACACAGAGGGAGAGAGAGAGAGACACACAGAGGGAGAGAGAGGGAGACACACACAGAGGGAGAGAGAGAGAGGGAGAGACACACAGAGGGAGAGAGAGAGAGGGAGAGACACACACACACAGAGGGAGAGAGTGAGATAGAGAGACACACAGAGGGAGGGAGAGAGAGAGATAGAGAGACACACAGTGGGAGGGAGAGAGAGACACACAGAGGGAGAGAGAGGTAGAGACACACAGAGGGGGAGAGAGGGGGAGACACACAGAGGGGGAGAGAGAGACACACACACAGAGGGAGAGAGAGAGACACACACAGAGGGAGAGAGAGGGAGAGACACACAGAGGAAGAGAGAGGGAGAGACACACAGAGGGAGAGAGAGAGACACACACAGAGGGAGAGAGAGAGACAAACACAGAGGGAGAGAGAGAGACAAACACAGAGGGAGAGAGAGACACACACACAGAGAGAGAGACACACACACACAGAGGGAGGGAGAGAGAGAGAGAGACACACACACAGAGGGAGAGAGAGAGAGAGACACACACACAGAGGGAGAGAGAGAGAGAGAGACAGAGGGAGAGACAGGAGACACACAGAGGGAGAGGGAGAGAGACACACACACAGAGGGAGAGAGAGAGAGGGAGAGACACACACACACAGAGGGAGAGAGAGTGAGGGAGAGACACACACACACAGAGGGAGAGAGAGAGATGGAGAGACACACAGAGGGAGGGAGAGGGAGAGAGACACACACACAGAGGGAGAGAGAGAGATAGAGAGACACACAGAGGGAGGGAGAGAGAGAGACACACACACAGAGTGAGAGAGAGAGAGACACACACACAGAGGGAGATAGCGAGAGAGAGACACACAGAGGGAGAGTGAGAGCGAGAGACAGAGGGAGAGAGAGAGAGAGAGAGTCACACACAGAGGGAGAGAGAGAGAGTCACACATAGAGGGAGAGAGAGAGAGTCACACACAGACGGAGAGAGAGAGAGTCACACACACAGAGGGAGAGAGAGAGAGACACACACACAGAGGGAGAGAGAGGGAGAGACACACACAGAGGGAGAGAGAGAGAGAGACACACACACAGAGGGAGAGGGAGAGAGAGACACACACAGAGGGAGAGAGAGAGACACACACACACAGAGGGAGAGAGAGGGAGAGACACACACAGAGGGAGAGAGAGAGAGAGACACGCACACACACACACAGAGGGAGAGAGAGAGAGAGAGAGACACACACACACAGAGGGAGAGAGAGGGAGAGACACACACACACAGAGGGAGAGAGAGAGATAGAGAGACACACAGAGGGAGGGAGAGAGAGAGAGACACACACAGAGGGGGAGAGAGGGGGAGACACACAGAGGGGGAGAGAGAGACACACAGAGGTAGAGAGAGAGACACACACACAGAGGGAGAGAGAGAGACACACACACACAGAGGGAGAGAGAGGGAGACACACAGAGGGAGAGAGACACACACACACAGAGGAGAGAGAGAGACACACAGAGGGAGAGAGAGGGAAAGACACACACACACAGAGGGAGAGAGACAGGGAGAGAGAGCGAGACATACAGAGGGAGAGAGAGAGACACACACAGAGGGAGAGAGACGGAGACACACAGAGGGAGAGAGAGGGAGACACACAGAGGGAGAGAGAGGGAGACACACAAAGGGAGAGAGAGGGAGACACATACACAGAGGGAGAGAGAGAGAGACACACACACACACAGAGGGAGAGAGAGAGAGGGAGAGACACACACACACAGAGGAGAGAGAGAGAGGGAGAGACACACACACACAGAGGGAGAGAGAGAGATAGAGAGACACACAGAGGGAGGGAGAGAGAGAGACACACACACAGAGGGAGAGAGAGAGAGAGAGACAGAGGGAGAGAGAGAGAGAGACAGAGGGAGAGAGAGAGAAAGACACACAGAGGGAGAGAGAGAGACACACACACAGGCAGAGAGAGAGAGTCACACACAGAGGGAGAGAGAGAGAGACACACACAGGAGAGAGAGGGAGAGAGACACACACAGAGGGAGAGAGAGAGAGAGACACACACACACAGAGGGAGA
>NW_027139450.1:148069-150569 GCF_035084215.1 Heptranchias perlo | reverse complement strand
TTGCGAGAGAGACACACACAGAGGGAGAGAGAGAGAGAGACACACAGAGGGAGAGAGAGAGAGTCACACACAGAGGGATAGAGAGAGTCAAACACAGAGGGAGAGAGTGAGAGAGACACACACAGAGGGAGAGAGAGAGAGAGACACACACAGAGGGATCGAGAGAGAGAGAGACACACACAGAGGGATCGAGAGAGAGAGAGACACACAGAGGGATCGAGAGAGAGAGACACACACAGAGGGAGAGAGAGAGTCACACACAGAGGGAGAGAGAGAGAGAGAGACACACACAGAGGGAGAGAGAGAGAGAGACACACACAGAGGGAGAGAGAGAGAGACACACAGAGGGAGAGAGAGGAGAGAGACACACACAGAGGGAGAGAGAGAGAGACACACACAGAGGGAGAGGGAGAGAGGGAGAGACACACAGAGGGAGAGAGAGAGAGGGAGAGACACACACACACAGAGGGAGAGAGTGAGATAGAGAGACACACAGAGGGGAGGGAGAGAGAGAGATAGAGAGACACACAGTGGGAGGGAGAGAGAGACACACAGAGGGAGAGAGAGGTAGAGACACACAGAGGGGGGAGAGAGGGTGAGACACACAGAGGGGGAGAGAGAGACACACACACAGAGGGAGAGAGAGACACACACACAGAGGGGGAGAGAGACACACACACACAGAGGGAGAGAGAGACACACACACAGAGGGAGAGAGAGGGAGAGACACACAGAGGAAGATAGAGGGAGAGACACACAGAGGGAGAGAGAGGGAGAGACACACAGAGGGAGAGAGAGAGACACACACAGAGGGAGAGAGAGAGACAAACACAGAGGGAGAGAGAGAGACACAGAGAGAGAGAGAGAGACACACAGAGAGAGAGAGAGAGAGAACAGAGAGAGAGAGAGAGACACACACACACAGAGGGAGAGAGAGAGAGAGACACACACACAGAGGGAGAGAGAGAGAGACACACACGCAGAGGGAGAGAGAGAGAGAGAGACAGAGGAGACAGGGAGACACACAGAGGGAGAGGGAGAGAGACACACACACAGAGGGAGGGAGAGGGGAGAGAGACACACACAACAGAGGGAGAGAGAGAGATAGAGAGACACACAGAGGAGGGGGAGAGAGAGACAACACACACAGAGGGAGAGAGAGACACACACACACAGAGAGAGAGACACACAGAGGGAGAGAGACAGCGAGAGACAGAGGGAGAGAGAGAGAGAGAGAGTCACACACAGAGGGAGAGAGAGAGAGTCACACATAGAGGGAGAGAGAGAGAGTCACACACAGAAGGAGAGAGAGAGAGTCACACACACAGAGGGAGAGAGAGAGAGAGAGACACACACAAAGGGAGGGAGAGAGAGAGACACACACACAGAGGGAGAGAGAGGGAGAGACCACACACAGAGGGAGAGAGAGGGAGAGACACACACAGAGGGAGAGAGAGAGAGAGAGACAACACACACACAGAGGGAGAGAGAGAGAGAGAGAGACACACACACACGGAGGGAGAGAGAGAGAGGGAGAGACACACACACACAGAGGGAGAGAGAGAGATAGAGAGACACACAGAGGGAGGGAGAGAGAGAGAGAGACACACAGAGGGAGAGAGAGAGACACACACACAGAGGGAGAGAGAGACACACACACACAGAGGGAGAGAGAGGGAGACACACAGAGGGAGAGAGACACACACACACAGAGGGAGAGAGAGAGAGACACACAGAGGGAGAGAGAGGGAGAGACACACAGAGGAAGAAACAGGGAGAGACAGAGGGAGATTTGCGAGAGAGACACACACAGAGGGAGAGAGAGAGAGAGACAGAGGGAGAGAGAGAGAGAGACACACAGAGGGAGAGAGAGAGAGTCACACACAGAGGGATAGAGAGAGTCAAACACACAGAGGGAGACAGAGAGAGAGACACACCACAGAGGGAGAGAGAGAGAGAGAGACAGAGGGAGAGAGAGGGAGACACACAGAGGGAGAGGGAGAGGGAGAGAGACACACACACAGAGGAGAGAGAGGGAGACACACAAACAGAGGAGAGAGAGAGAGGGAGAGACACACACACACAGAGGGAGAGAGAGAGAGGGAGAGACACACACACAGAGGGAGGGAGAGAGTTCGAGAAACACATACACAGAGGGAGAGAGAGAGACACACACACACAGAGGGAGGAGAGAGAGACACACACACAGAGTGTGAGAGAGAGACAAACACAGAGGGAGAGAGAGAGACACACAGAGAGAGAGAGAGAGAGAGACACACACACACAGAGGGAGAGAGAGAGAGAGAGACAGAGGGAGAGAGAGGGAGACACACACACAGAGGGAGAGAGAGGGAGGGAGAGAGACACACACACAGAGGGAGAGAGAGTGAGGGAGAGACACACACACAGAGGGAGAGAGAGAGACAAACACAGAGGGAGAGAGAGAGACACAGAGAGAGAGAGAGACACAGAGAGAGAGAGAGACACACAGAGAGAGAGA
>NW_027139450.1:0-60000 GCF_035084215.1 Heptranchias perlo | reverse complement strand
CTGACCCAGCTCCTCACCTTGCCAAAGCTGGCAGCATTAACAGGCTGCGTGTCGTTTTTCTCACAGAAGTCCAGATAGTGCATGTAGAGGGCACTGCGAGGAATGCACACCCCTTCTGCAATCTCATAATTCTCCTCAAGCCTAAATGGGAAACAAATCAGATTAACAATTTATTCCAAGCAATTTTCCCCCAAAAACAGCAAACACCAAACAGACGGAGATCAGAGTGAAGTGAATCTGAGGGTCAGTGACTGCCTGTGGGGGTCACTCAGAAATCTCACCATTATACTGTTATACTTTTAGATCCAGTTAGAAAATCTCTTACTAATGATCATTACTCACACCATTACTAACTAGAACACTGAGCTTAAAGCAAGTCCTGGAATCACAGCTCATTATCGCAGCCTGTATGGAGTCGAAGGAAAGGACGTCAGTCTTTTATATTAAAGCCACAAAAAGAGTTGATGGTCATCACAGCACCATGGACACAGCTTCCGTACTAGAAATTCTGTTAATGATGGAGGGGAAAGACAGAAGAGAGAGAGGGTGGAGAGAGAGAGAGAGAGAAAGAAATGGAGAGAGGAAGAGAGAGGGTGAAGAGAGGAAGGGAGGGAGAGAGAAGGGCGGAGAGAAAGAAAGGTGAAAAGAGAGAGAAAGAGAGATGGTCCTCCTTCATTTATTAATTCACGTTAACTTTATTTTAAATTCACTTGAACTCACCACTGCAGGGTAGCTGGAGTGGAGTGAGGTTTCGAAGCTCGGTTGTTTTCCTTCTCTTCATCTGTTAACAGAGAAAAAAATAAAAGTGGCGATCTCAATCTGTGCGGTGACCTGACGTTAACACACCCACACTCTTACACTAAGATAGCCTCAGATTCGGAGAGTTCTTGCAGCATTTTCTGTTTTTGTTTCAGGTTTACTTTCTGTTTTCCCTGATTTGGGGAGTTGCCTTTCAGTAAATGTCACTTGTTAATAGTTCTGTTAAATCAACAACATTCACTGACTATTAAAGCTCAGCCATTTTTTAATTTATTTATTCGTTCACGGGATGTGGGCGTCGCTGGCGAGGCCGGCATTTATTGCCCATCCCTAATTGCCCTTGAGAAGGTGGTGGTGAGCCGCCTTCTTGAACCGCTGCAGTCCGTGTGGTGAAGGTTCTCCCACAGTGCTGTTAGGAAGGGAGTTCCAGGATTTTGACCCAGCGACGATGAAGGAACGGCCGATAGATTTCCAAGTCGGGATGGTGTGTGACATGGAGGGGAACGTGCAGGTGGTGTTGCTCCCATGTCCCTGCTGCCCTTGTCCTTCTAGGGGGTCGAGGTCGCGGGTTTGGGAGGTGCTGTCGAAGAAGCCTTGGCGAGTTGCTGCAGTGCATCCTGTGGATGGTGCACACTGCAGCCACAGTGCGCCGGTGGTACTTCACTCAGACTGACTGCTGATGCCCTTGGACTCTGCCCCAGCTGGGGGTCTCTCTCAGGTTCCCGCTCCCCTTTAAAAGCGCCCCCAGTACTCACGTTCCTCACTGATGGACACATTTCCCAGGGAGGTGTGGTTTGGAAACCGTTTGCTTTCACTCTCATTGAGGCACCTTTCAATCCAACTCTCTGCAAAACAAAGCAGCAAAAATCAGGCAAAAGTCCACCACTCGTTTGGTCGTTTCCAGTTGACAGTAATGGGGAAGAATTGTTTTCCTCCAACTAAATATTGGGAAGACCGAAGCCATTGTATTTGGTCACCACCACAAACTCCGTTCCCTCGCCTCCGACTCCATCTCCCTCCCTGGTCACTGTCTGAGGCCGAACCAGGCCGTTCGCATCCTCGGCGTCCTATTTGACCCTGAGATGAGCTTCCGACCCCATATCCGCTCCATCACCAAGACCGCCTACTTCCATCTTCGTGACATCGGCCGTCTCAGCCCCAGCCTCAGCTCATCTGCTGCTGAAACCCTCGTCCGTGTCTTTGTTATCTCCAGACTCGACTATTCCAATGCTCTCCTGGCCGGCCTCTCATCTTCCACCCTCCATAAACTTGAGCTCATCCAAAACTCTGCTGCCCCGTATCCTAACTCGCACCAAGTCCCGTTCTCCCATCACCCCCTGTGCTCGCTGATCTACATTGGCTCCCGGTCCAGGAACAATTAGATTTTAAAATTCTCATCTTTGTTTTCAAATCCCTCCATGGCCTCGCCCCTCCCTATCTCTGTAACCTCCTCCGGCCCTACAACCCTCCGAGATCTCTGCTCTCGTCCCCAATTTTAATCACTCCACCATTGGCGGCCGTGCCTTCAGCTGCCTGGGCCCTAAGCTCTGGAATTCCCTCCCTAAACCTCTCCGCCTCTCTCTCCTCCTTTAAGACACTCCTTAAAACCTACCTCTTTGATCAATTTTTGGTCACCTGTCCTAATATCTCCTTGTGTGGCTTGGTGTCTAATTTAGTTTGCTAATCGCTCCTGTGAAGCACCTTGGGATGTTTTTACTATGTTAAAGGCGCTATATAAATGCAAGCTGTTGTTTTAAAAGTCAGTTTAATCATTCACATCTGAAGACTGAGCAGAATGTTGAAATCAATGTTCCCAATAAAACCAGGGAGGGGGTTTCGGAGTTCACTATTCCTTGTTTATTCTTTCGGTCAATTATTGAACTCACATCTATAGAACTCCCAGGGAGAGGGGTCCCTGTACCCCCCCAGGAGAGGGGTCCCGGTCCTTCCTCCCCCCCCCCCCCCAAGAAAGGGGTCCCGGTCCTTCCCCACCCCCGGGAGAGGGGTCCCGGTCCTTCCCCCCCCACCAGGAGAGGGGTCCTGGTCCTTCCCCACCCCCCAGGAGAGGGGTCCCGGTCCTTCCCCACCCCCCAGGAGAGGGGTCCCGGTCCTTCCCCACCCCCCAGGAGAGGGGTCCCGGTCCTTCCCCACCCCCCAGGAGAGGGGTCCCAGTCCTTCCCCACCCCCCAGGAGAGGGGTCCCAGTCCATCCCCCCCCCAGGGGAGGGGTCCCGGTCCTTCCCCACCCCCGGGAGAGGGGTCCCGGTCCTTCCCCACCCCCGGGAGAGGGGTCCTGGTCCTTCCCCACCCCCCAGGAGAGGGGTCCCAGTCCATCCCCCCCCCCCCCCAGGGGAGGGGTCCCGGTCCTTCCCCACCCCCAGGAGAGGGGTCCCGGTCCTTCCCCACCCCCAGGAGAGGGGTCCTGGTCCTTCCCCACCCCCCAGGGGAGGGGTCCCGGTCCTTCCCCACCCCCCAGGAGAGGGGTCCCGGTCCTTCCCCACCCCCCAGGAGAGGGGTCCCGGTCCTTCCCCACCCCCCAGGAGAGGGGTCCCAGTCCATCCCCCCCCCCCAGGGAAGGGGTCCCGGTCCTTCCCCACCCCCGGGAGAGGGGTCCTGGTCCTTCCCCACCCCCAGGAGAGGGATCCCGGTCCTTCCCCACCCCCCGGGAAAGGGTCCTCTCCCCCACCCCCCCCAGGAAAGGGGTTCCGGTCCTCCCCCCCCCCCCGGAGAAGGATCTGTCTTTATATTATCGTTTTTACATGGCTGTGAATCGGCTTCCGATGCGCACCCACAAGAGAGGGCAGTATAACTGCGGTCAGATCCCAACCTGACTTCCAAGGACTCAGCACTGAACACAATAAAAATCAGATCACTTTTTAAAGTGCACAGGGCTTTGGGCTTCTTGGGAACTTTATTAAATTGGTTTGGGTTACTTTTAAATGGTGGAAGGGCACTGTTCCCATCCCATAATAATTGCATGTTTGCCAGGCGCAGCTGACAGTATAACTTGCATATGCAGGTACCGGTCTGAAAGCCTTGTCTGTATTTTAAGAGCAGCCAATAACTCACAGGATTGGGGTCAGAGATGCTCCTCATTTCAATCAAGAATTCTTGAGACTGATTCTGCCCTGGATACCAGAAAGGGGCACTCACTCACTTGACCAGCCCACACCCCAGGTCTCCTCTGGGGTCTGTCCCGATCGTGGGGCATCAGTTGGTGTTTCAACTCTCAGCAATGGGCTGTCACAACACACAGCCAGTGCCCGGGGGCAGTGCGACAGCCAGTGCCCGGGGGCAGTGCGACAGCCAGTGCCCGGGGGCAGTGCGACAGCCAGTGCCCGGGGGCAGTGCGACAGCCAGTGCCCGGGGGCAGTGCGACAGCCAGTGCCCGGGGGCAGTGCGACAGCCAGTGCTGAACCTGTGATGTTAAACCTTCACAACTCACGGAGTTATTAATATTTCAGTCTGTTTCGGCTCCACTGACGATCTGTGCTTATAATAAAGTATCCCAGGATCAGCATGGGGGGTGGTTTTGTTTAAGGGGGATGCTGTGAGGGGAGAAATAATTTAAAACTAAAGGAAAGAGCAGACAAAAGTGCAAAGAATAGTGTAGATCCAGGGGACTGGGAGAGATATAAAGAACGTACTCCCTGAAAGGGCGGTGGAAGCAGATTCCATACGAACTTTGAAAGGCAATTGGACATGTACTTGAAGAGGATTAATGTGCAGGGAAAAGATGGGGTGTGGGACTAAATTAGACAGCTCTTTCAAAGAGCTGGCACAAGCACGACGGGCCGAATGGCCTCCTTCTGTGCTGTAACATTCTGTGATTCTAACAGCAAAGGAAGACGAAAAAAATAGTAAGAGCTGCAAAAAGGGAATAAGGAAAGAAACTTGCGAGGAATATCAAGATTAATACAAAAAGTTTTTACAATTATATTAGAAGAAAAAGGGATGGTCAAGAGTAATGTGGGTCCTTTAAAAACAGATGTGGGTAATATTACAAATGAAAATAAGGAAATGGCAGACTTGTTGAATAATGACTTTGTGTCAGTCTTCACAGTCGAGGAAGAGGAGAATATACCCGACATTCCAGGGAAACTAATAATGATTCAAGGGCTGGAACTCACGAAAGTTAAAGTAAGCAAGAAAACAGCATTAGAAAAAATAATAGCACTAAAGACCGACCAATCCCCAGGACCTGATGGTTTCCACCCCGTGGGTGTTAAAGGAAGTCAGCGAGGAAATTGCAGGTGTTTTAGCCACAATCTCCCAAAGCTCTCTCGATTCAGGAATTGTCCCTTTAGATTGGAAAATTGCAAATGTAACTCCATTTTTTAAGAAACTCCATTATTTGAGAAAGAGAAACCAAATAATTATAGATCTGTTAGTCTAACATCTGTTGTGGGGAAGTTATTGGAATCAATAATTAAGGAAAGTGTGACTGAGCACTTAGAGAAATTTGAGCTGATTAGAGAGAGCCAACATGGATTTATAAAGCATGGGTCTTGATAATGAACCTAATTGAATTTTTTGAGGAAGTAACTAAAGTAGTGGACAGGGGAATGTGTATGGATCTAGTTTATATGGACTTCCAGAAGGCATTTGATAAGGTGCCACACAAGAGACTGTTAGCTAAAATTAAAGCTCATGGAATTGAAGGCAAATTGTTCACCTGGTTAGGAGCTTGGTTAGGCGGTAGAAGACAGAGAGTGGGGATAATGGGAATGTACTCGAATTGGAAGGAAGTGACTAGTGGTGTCCCACAAGGATCTGTGCTGGGGCCTCAACTATTCACTCTATTTATTAATGACTTAGATAACACAATAGAGAGCCAGATATCCAAGTTTGCCAATGACACAAAGATTGTTGGCATAGTAAGTAGTGTAGACGGGAACATAAAATTACAGAGAGACATTGAAAGATTAAGTGAGTGGGAAAAACTGTGGCAGATGGATCTCAAGGCAGGTAATGCAGGTAAGTGTGAGGTCATTGATTTTGGACCAAAAATGGAACAATCTGAGTACTTTTTAAATGGTGAAAAGCTCAGGACAATGGAAGTCCAAAGAGATTACGGGGTTCATGTCCACAGATCACTGAAATGTAGCAGTCAGGTACAAAAAATAATCAAAAAGACTAATGGAACGTGAGCCTTTATAACTAGAGGGCTAGAATATAAAGGGGAAGTTTTGCTACAGCTACACAAAGTTAGACCACATCTGGAGTACTGGGTACAGTTCTGGGCACCGCACCTTAGAAAGGATAGATTGGCCTCGGAAGGAGTGCAGCACAGATTCACCAGAATATTACCAGAGCTCCAAGGGTTAGATTGTGAGGAGAGATTACATAAACTAGGTGTGTATTCCCTGGAATATAGAAGGTTAAGGGGTGATTTGATTGAGGTTTTTAGGATTTTGAAAGGAATTGATTGGGTAGATGGAGAGAAACTTTTTCCGCTGGTGGGGGAGTCTAGGACAAGGGGAGATCACCTTAAAATCAGAGTCAGGCAATTCAGGAGAGAAGTCAGGAAACACTTCTCCACACAAAGGGTGGTAGAAGTGTGGAACTCTCTCCCACAAAAAGCAGTAGGTGCTAGCTCAATTACTAATTTTAAATCGGAGATCGATAGATTTTTACTAACCAAGGGTATTAAGGGATATGGAGCCAAGGTGGGTAAATGGAGTTAGGATACAGGTCAGCCATAACATTGAATGGTGGAACAGGCTCGAGGGGCTGAATGGCCTACCCCTGTTCCTATGTTAGCGGGGCCTCACGGGGTTTTGGGGTTTATGTCCCCGGTTTGGGTTGGGGATTAGAATCTTCAGCCCTGTCTCAGCAAACTTCCCCCAAACTATCGGCAAAGTAACTGTAGAGGCTGAGCCGGGAAAGGTGAACACATCGGTGAGTGGGACAGGACCTGGCTCCCCAGAAACCTGCTGGAAATGATCAACCGGCCAATCAGAAACCGAGCTACTGTGGGGTCTGGTGGGTGGGAGGGGGTTTAAATGGGATTCCATGCCCTGCGTCAAATGAAGGAGCATGGGATGGTGCAGGGCTGGGGGACTGGAGCCCTGGACTGGAGCCCGGGGGGACTGGAGCTCGGGGGGACTGGAGCCCTGGACTGGAGCCCTGGGACTGGAGCCCGGGGGGACTGGATGGTGCAGGGCTGGGGGACTGGAGCCCTGGACTGGAGCCCGGGGGGACTGGAGCTCGGGGGGACTGGATGGTGCAGGGCTGGGGGACTGGAGCCCTGGGACTGGAGCCCGGGGGGACTGGATGGTGCAGGGCTGGGGGACTGGAGCCCTGGACTGGAGCTCGGGGGGACTGGATGGTGCAGGGCTAGGGGACTGGAGCCCTGGACTGGAGCTCGGGGAGACTGGAGCCCTGGACTGGGATCCAGTGAGTTGATGTTCTGCTGGGATTCTGCTGGGATCCCATTGACCTGCTCCAGTCTCTCGGGTTGATTGCCAGCCCTGGGATTCCTCTATTGTCCCAGGTTGTGATCTCCACACACACACGGATGCTCATTTCTACCCCGCTCACAGACTGCGCTCTTTGTCGAGGGGAAAATGCAGAATGGAAACCAAGAATATTTCCCTTTTTCTCCAAATCTGTTTCCTCCACCGGCCAAACGGTAACCAGGGCAGCGGGGCTCTGTCCTGGTAACCCGTGGCAACGTGTCCCTGGATACGGCAGGATACTTTTCCACTTCCGAGTGGCAAATTTCGGTAACGATTTAATTCACAGATCACAAGGTGCAGGACTCGAAATACTTCAATAGTCACTCGAGCAAATTCCATGTAAGCGTCAAACTCTGCCCTTTCTCCCCACTCTCTGGGACAATAGTTCGCTGAACTTTGGAAAGAACAAGGGCGAGACTGGAAGAAGTGCAAGAACGAAAGTAAACTTTACTTTGTAAACGAGACTGAGCCCCGGGGAGAGAAAACGATTAATTTACAATTTCAAAAACACGGCGAGAAACGAAGGAATTCTTCATTTCTCTGTTTTGCCCCCAATTCATTCGGCGCTAGTAATCGATCGATGGGCGGGAATATTCGGTGCTTTTATTTCCAATAATCCCGACACTGGGAGATTTCATAAGGAATTGGAATATAGTTTGATGTAAAACATTTTTAAAATACCAAATCTTTAGTGGAGTTTTAATTTAAATTAGATCAGGAATATATCCCGGGACAAAGTTAGAATTGAAATGTGTTTTAATCGCCCGGTGATCGATCTCCACCCGGCCTGAGATTGATTTCATTCCCGATACAGGAATAAGGGAGAGAGGGAGAGGGAGGGGAATGGCCGGGTCTGAGTGGGCTCTGGCCCCGGATTATTAACCGGCATCTCATTCCACCATCTCCGGACCTTCGATCAGTTTGACCCCGTTCACCGTTAGGACAAGAAACGGTTTCAGATCCGCCTGCGCGAAAATAAAAATGCCTGAAAAATAAAAGCCTTATTTTGTTTTCTCGTTTTATCATCGACACAATTTGAAGAAAGATACGGAGTCATTTTCGGAACAATTATAAAATAGACCAGGGTCTGGGGAGATAAAGAGTCGAGATGGAATCCGAAGGGGAAAATGTTAAAACTCTCAGGGAAAGTTCAGAGTCCGGGACCATCGGCTGTGGAGCAACTTTTACCCGATCATTTAAGCAAAGTTTAGAAACTTTAATTCCCCCTCCCCCCGGCTCGCGGGGGGGGGTCTGGGGTTTATTATCCGATGAAAACGGACCATTTTATTAACAAAAATTCCACAACTCGAGCGGTTTCCCCGACAGATGAACCCGAGTCCGGGATTTATTTCAATTCTTTGTGAGCATTGGACGGCCGAAAATGGACCGAATTATCCCATGAGAATAGAGAGTCCCGGAGCGAGCGTCCAGACAGAGCCTGGTCTGCGGATTTCAAATCCTCAATTGTTCAAATAATATCCCAGAGTTTCACAGATGTCAGTTTCTTAGTCAACTCTGAAGGGATTTGTTTATTTGTTTTATTATTCCTGAAATTAAAGTATTTATTTGGTGCATTACTCTTGAAAATAATGTATTTATTGATATGTTACTCCTGAAACAAGTGTATTTATTGAAGTATTACTCCTGAAACAAGTGTATTTATTGAAGTATTACTCCTGAAACAAGTGTATTTATTGAAGTATTACTCCTGAAACAAGTGTATTTATGTGTTGTATTACTCCTGAATTAATAGATTTAGTTCTGAATCTGATGTCAGAAGTGAGCAGACAGTTTTGTACATTTATTTATTGTAGACTATATTTATTGTAAAAGATTCCTGAAGCGGGCAGTGAATATCCCGTTCAGGAATCTCACAATTCACCGGTTAAATCTGATCTTAAATCTGATCATTTTTAATGGACTCGGGACATTTTTGAAAATTTGCAGCGATCAAAAACATTTCGCCGCCAATGCATCACAAAGGTCACGGACTTGAGCAAAAAAACTTATAAACTTTTTTAAAAAGTCACCACTTGCAGTGAGAAGTTCCAGTGTCTGTTTGGGCTGCTGGCGTTTAGCGGGTCCTTGGGCCTCGCTCACTGTCACTTCTCGTGGTGTCCAGAGAATTGAGGGAGAGAGAGAGAGGGAGAGGGAGAGGGAGGGAGAGGGAGAGGGAGGGAGCCCTTTGCATATTGACTGGATATAGAAAGTGCAGCAGGTCTGAGAGACACATTTTGCAGAGATCTCCGTTAATTTTTTTTTTAAAAAACAAACAAAATGAGCTGTGACCCTTCTGAGCGAGAAAAAACAGGCACATCCTGGAGTGCGGGGCTGAACTTCTCTCTTACTATGGGACAAGGGGGAATGTTTAATTTCTAATTCAACACGTCCCCGGCAACTAAAGGGGAAAGGCCCGAGTAAAGGGGTTTAATGTGAAGCGTTTTTCTTTTATGAGTTTGGGGTTTGTTTGCAGTTCACTGCTGGGATTTGAGCAGAGATTTAATCGAGGTGTTCAAAATTATATGGAATTTTGATAGAGTAAATAAGGAGAAACTGTTTCCAGTGGCGGGAGGGTCAGTAACCAGAGGACACAGATTTAAGGTAATTGGCAAAAGAACCAGAGGGGAGATGAGGAAAAAAATTTTTCGCAGCGAGTTGTGATGATCTGGAATGCGCTGCCTGAAAGGGCGGTGGAAGCAGATTCAATAATAACTTTCAAAAGGGAATTGGATAAATACTTGAAAAGGAAAATTTTGCAGGGCTATGGGGAAAGAGCAGGGGGAGTGGGACTAATTGGACAGCACGGGCACGATGGGCCGAACGGCCTTCTCCTGTGCGGTATGATACTATGATAACCAGACCCATTGAAATATCGTCTCCACCTCATCTGGAACCTGCACCGAGCTCAACACCGGAATACATTCACCCAAAAGCAACTCCCAGCCGGTAACATCACTCGAACTGCCGGCCGGTTCGCAGCATTCACCCCGAACCCTAAATCTCCAAGGACCCCCAAAACTGACCTCACCCCCTCGCTCAGAGCAGCGACCCAGGAGTGAAACAGCAGCGGTTGGAATCAGGAATTATTACCACTCGGTCCAAATGTGGCCATTCACCTCCTGGGCACAATTCCTACAGCAGCAGCGATCAGAGGGAACTCTCTGGGCAGGGATTGGCACCTTGTGTAAAAAGTACCACAGGACGAGACTTTACAGCAAAGTTAAAGTAACAACCAAAAGGAACTCTCACAAACAACTTCAATCCGTTGCAAAGTAATTGCCCCCTTTAACAGAAGTGCATTGCTCCCGACTTGGCGACACTTTCTGTGGAGTAACCGCGGCGTAGCTCTGTGGGACCCCCACTGAATTGTGCAGGCGGCGCCCCTTTTTAATCTTAATTCTTCTTGAAGTTGTTCCCGTTTCCTAAAGAAACACCAACCTGTGGAATCCATGTCTGAATCTTCCAGTAGCTCACAATGCATGCTCATCTCATCTCATGGACACCTCGGCCAAGTCCTGGGCTCTGGATAAGTGTCTCTCTTGTGATAACTCGGTGTAATCTAGCGGAGCCAGACCCGTCAGAATGTTTGCTGATGTTCCATGGGAAAAAGCATCATTTTATAGGAGCCCTGATGTGAGAAGTGTCATTGATAGGCCGGCAGAGTGATGAATGGCAGCTAGTCAGATGCCCAGTGTGGCTGGGCGCACTGTGGGCCATTGTGATGGTATTTTTGAATAAGAAAAGCTAAAAAAAAAAGGGGGCTTAGATATACGCAAGCCTCTCATTTCGTCCTCCCCCTTCCATTATACCCCGAGAAACTTTCTTTTTTTCTGATTTAAACTCCCGGAGCTGCTCTCGCCTGCTCATTATGGGGTCTTAATGAAAATTGGCTCGCCTCTGAATACAGTTTACTGCTAATCGCATTTATTGGCGCAGAGTTCAGTCCTGAGCAGTTATTTCACTCACTCACTCTCTCTGTCCACAAGATCAGGGCTGGAACTTTCTCCCTGCGACCTGTTTAACAGAACGTGCAGCCTTCCTTGTTTTTTTTAAAAAAAAATTTTGTTAAAAATCTCATTTTATTTTGATGAGTTTGTAAACTTTCTCAACTCTTGGGCTGGTGATATTTGAGTGGAGGGAAACCTTTTACAGACGCGGTGTTTAAATTTGGGTGCCCAAGTGAAAAGCTGTAAAGTGTTGATGCAGAGCGTGTTCGCGAAGGGTTAGCAGTGATTAGAATTTGAATGAAGCTCCAGCGAGGGAAAAAAAGGATTAGGGCCGAATCTCTGTGAACCCTGGACAGCAACAGCCTGCGCCGGGAGCCCGAGAGCGGCTCTGAGTTGGGGGGAAATCACAGGAATCTGCCCACATTTTAATATTTTACAAAGTAACTGCCGCAGGAAATTGACCGAGGAGAGAATCCCTAGAATAAGTTGTGTCGATATCAAAAGGCCCGAAATAACGGTAAACAACACCCCACAGAGACCAGTGTCTCCAATAAAGGCGCTCGGACATCTTTTGTACAAGTATTTTTTGATAATTCTACAGTGCGAGAAGATTTTCGGAGCAATCTCCGGTTTATTACATCCCAAAACACACAAAGTTCACTCTGAAGGAAGGCGGCTCGCATTTTACACCAGTGTCCTGTTTTATATCATTCGGTTTAACACTGTGTGTGTGTGTGTGTGTGTACGATAATTAAATTAAGGTTTCGAAGGGTTAATGGTACATTTTAAATTCCCCTTTTGTTCATGTCCGAGTGCCCTGTCCGTTATATAAAAACAGGTTTGTTGGATTTGTATTAAAGAAGCCGCGCTCATTACCGAACTGGACGGCCAGGATTTGAACCCCGGCGCTGGCCACTCTTTTGGTGTCGAGGTTTATTGCATTTCTGTGGCTGGGGTCCTTATCACTTTCATTCTAATTGGATTGTTAATGGGCTGCTGAATCTACAGCCCACACAGCTCATTAAGATGTGATTAGTATTGACAGGCTTAATCTGTATCCAACACCACACATTACACAAATATCCAAATAATAAATCTCTCCAGGATCATAGGAACAGGAGTAAACCATTCAGCCCCTCGAATCAGTTCCATTCACAAAGCCTTACAGTAGAGAACGAGGCCATTCGGCCCATCATGCCTGTGCTGGCTCTTTCCAATTAGTCCCACTCCCCTGCTCTTTCCCCATAGCCCTGCATTTTTTTCCTTTTCAAGTATATATATATATAATTCCCTTTTGAAAGTTACTCTTGAATCTGCTTCCACTGCCCTTTCAGGCAATACATTGAGTTATATAAAATTACATTGAGTCTATGGCTCAGAAACAGGCCATTCGGCCCAACTGGTTTCTGCTGGTGTTTATGCTCCACACGAGCCTCCTCCCTCCCCTCTTCATCTCACCCCATCAGCATATCCTTCTATTCCTTTCTCCCTCATGTGTTTATCGAGCTTCCCCTTAAATCCATCTACACTATTCGCCTCAACTGCTCCTTGTGGGAGTGAGTTCCACATTCTAACTACTCTCTGGGTAAAGAAGTTTCTCCTGAATTCCCTATTGGATTTATTAGTGACTATCTTATATTTATGACCTCTAGTTTTGGATTCCCCCACAAGTGGAATCATTTTATCTAGGACTACATTCCAGATCAGAACAACTCGCTGTGTAAATACAATTCTCCTCATCTCGCCTCAGGTTCCTTCGCAAATTGCTTTAAATCTGTAACTTCTGGTCACCGACCCTCCTGCCACTGGAAACAGTTTCTCCTTATTTACTCTATCAAAACCCTTCATAATTTTGAACACCTCTATTAAGTCTCCCCATAACCTTCTCTGTTCTAAGGAGAACAATCCCAGCTTCTCCAGTCTCTCCACATAACTGAAGTCCCTCATCCCTGGAACCATTCTTGTAAATCTCCTCTGCACCCTCTCTAAGGCCTTCACATCCTTCCTAAAGTGCGGTGCCCAGAATTGGACACAATACTCCAGCTGAGGCCTAACCAGTGTTTTATAAAGGTTTAGCATAACTTCCTTGCTTTTGTACTCTATGCCTCTATTAATAAAGCCCAGGATCCCATATGCTTTTTTAATGGCTTTATCAACCTGTCCTGCCACCTTCAAAGATTTGAGTACATTCATCCCCAGGTCTCTCTGTTCCTGCATCCCCTTTAAAATTGTACCAGTTAGTTTATATTGCCTCTCCTCATTCTTCCTACCAAAAACACATTTCTCTGCATTAAATTTAATCTGCCATGTGTCTGCCCATTTCACCAGTCTCCATTTACCCATATTGGTTCTGTAACCTTTAATACCCTTACCTAATAAAAATCTATCAATCTCAGTCTTGAAATTTTCAATTGACCCCCAGCCTCAACAGCTTTTTGGGGGAGAGAGTTCCAGATTTCCACTCCCCTTCGTGTGAAGAAATGCTTCCTGACATCACCCCTGAATGGCCTAACTCTAATTTTCATGTTATGCCCCTTTGATCTGGACTCCTCCACCAGCAAAAAGATTTTCTCTCTATCTACCCCATCAAATTCACAATAATCCAGCTCTAAAATGAGACTCCAGTGTATTGAGCGAGGGAAATATTTACATCGAAGATTAAAATACAAACAATTCTTGTCAAAAACTCACCGGATTCCAGAAAATACCCCCAGAGCTGTCTCTATATGTGTGGTCAAAATCCCGGAACCCAGCCCCTATCTCTGTCCCAGGCCCAGTCCCTGCCCCAGTTCCTGTTTCAATTTATGGACCTCCTCAAAGTGAGCAAGCCTCTCCAGTGCCGCCTCAAACCCCTTCAAGGTGAGTCTCCGCCAACTGCTGGCCACTCTCTTGTTGCTCATTCCTGGGCCATCTACCATCACTGGTTCCTCAGTTACAGCACAGATGGAGGCCATTTGGCCCATCGTGCCCGTGCTGGCTCTTTGAAAGAGCTACCAATTAGTCCCATTTTGCTGCTCTTTCCCTATAACCCTGTAAATTTTCCCTTTTGAAGTATTTATCCAATTCCCTTTTGAAAGTTATTATTGAATCAGCTTCCACCACCTTTCAGGCAGCGCATTCCAGATCATCACAACTCGTTGCGTAAATTTTTTTTCCTCATGTCGCCTCTGGTTCTTTTGCCAATTATCTTAAATCTGTATTGTTTGGTTACCGACCCATCTGCCAGTGGAAATGGTTTCTCCTTATTTACTCTATGAAAGCCCTTCATGATTATGAACACCTCTATCAAATCTCCCCTTAACCTTCTCTGTTCTAAGGAGAACAAACCTGGCTCCTCCAGTCTCCCCACATAACTGAAGTCCCTCATCCCTGGAACCATTCTAGTAAATCTCCTCTGCACCCTCTCTAAGGCCTTCACATCCTTCCTAAAGTGCGGTGCCCAGAATTGAACACAATACTCCAGCTGAGGCCTAACCAGTGTTTTATAAAGGTTCAGCATAACTTCCTTGCTTTTGTACTCTATGGCTCTATATATAAAGCCAAGGATCCCATATGCTTTTTTAACAGCCTTCTCAATTTGTCCTGCCACCTTCAAAGGTTTGTGTACATACACCCCCAGGTCTCTCTATTCCTGCACCCCCTTTAAAAAGGATATAGAGACACTGAAGAAGGTGCAAAAAGATTTACAAGGATGATACCAGATCTGACGTTATATCTATTAGGAAAGACTGAACAGACTGGGGCTCCTTTCTATAGAAAAGGGATGGCTGAGGTCTTTCAGATTATGAAAGGGCCCGATAGGGTAGACGTAGAGAAGATGTTTCCACTTGTGGGGGAGACCAGAACTAGGGGCCACAAATATAAGATAGTCACTAATAAATCCAATAGGGAATTCAGGAGAAACTTCTTTACCCAGAGAGTGGTTAGAATGTGGAACTCACTACCACATGGAGTAGTTGAGGCGAATAGTATAGATACATTTAAGGAGAAGCTAGATAAACACATGAGGGAGAAAGGAATAGAAGGATATGCTGATAGGGTGAGATGAAGTAGGGAGGGAGGAGGCTCGTGTGGAGCATAAACACCAGCATGGACCAGTTGGGCCGAATGGCCTGTTTCTTTGGTGTACATTCTATATAATCCCATCAAAAGTCAAATCCGAGTGAGTGGGCAAAATCGTGGCAGATGGAGTTTAATGTGGGGAAGTGTGAGGTCATCCACTTTGGATCCAAGGAAGACGAATTGGAATATTTTCTTAATGCTGAGAGACTGGGAGCTGTGGAGCAGCAATGGAATTTGGGGGTTCATGTACATAAATCACTAAAAGCTTGTGCACAAGTACAAAAATTAAACAAAAAGGCTAATGGAATGTTGGCCTTTATCTGAACAGGGCTGAAATACAAAGGAGAGGCAGTGATGCTTCAGTTGTACTGAGCTCTGGTCAGACCACATCTGGAGACTGGGTTCAGTTCTGGGCCCCGCCCCTCAGGAAGGATATATCGGCCTTGGAGGGGGTGCAGCGCAGATTCACCAGAATGATACCGGGGCTAAAAGGGTTAAATTATGAGGACAGGTTGCATAGACCTGGTTTGTATTCCCTTGGGTTTAGAAGTTTGAGGGGTGAACTAATCAAGGTATTTTAAAATGATGAAGGGATTTGATAGGGTAGATAGAGAGAAACTATTTCCTCTGGTGGGGGGAGTCCAGGTCAAGGGGAATAACCTTAAAATTAGAGCCAGGCCATTCATGAATGAAATCAGGAAGCACTTCTTCACACAAAGGGGAGTGGGAATCTGGAACTCTCCCCCAAAAGGCTGTGGATGCTGGGGGTCAATTGGAGTTTAAAGGCTGAGACGGATAGATTTTTGTTGGGTAAGGGTTTGAGGGATATGGAGCAAAGGCGGGTAAATGGGATTGAGGTGCAGATCAGCCATAATCTAATTGAATGACTGAACAGTCTCGAGGGGCTGAATGGCCTCCTCCTGTTCCTAATCACATTGAAACAGACCAGATCCTTTAACAGAAGTCGGGGAAGGAGGTCCCCGCTAAAACCCGCAGTCCTGTGATTTATTCACTCAACGCGCCAGTATTTCCCACTTCTATAATTCTTTTCACACACAAAATCGTTTGGGAATCTCAGAAGTTGAAAGACTGACAGCTTTCGGTCTATCCCAGGGAACCAAATCCAACCCCAAGTCCCTCAGATACACTCAGAGTCACTTTATCATCTAAACCTTGGTCAGAGATCTGAAAGAACTAAAGAACTGAAGACTTGTTAAGGACTTAACTCTGCTCCAGACACAATCGTATTGATTATTGGTCACCGACACTCTCCCAAAACTCCACCTTTATTATTAAACCCATTCCCTCGGCTCTACCTCCAGCCGCCAAACCCGGAGTCTCGCCCCTTGCCCCTCACCGGATGGTCACTGTCGGTGAGTGAGATTTTAAGTTGCTTTCACTGACGGTCCAGGTGAGATTGTGGGGCAGAGATTCCCCTCTGACCCGTCCATCAAACCCGGTCCCTGCTCCAACCCCCGCTCTCAATGAGGAACCCCCACACTCTCCCCGATTCAGCCGGTATGAAAGTTATCGGTTTTTGGAAATATAAACTACATTTCCATACATTCCCGCTCCGGGTCCAACTATTGGAATTTCCTCCACGGAACGGCGGGATTTCACGGCCGACCAACGTCTATAAAACGGGTCATCACTGCACACTTTCCGTATTGGTGCAGGGTGGGCAACACCGACCCAAACATACAGCACATGGAGTTCGGTATCGGTGGGAGTTTGGTATCCGCAGGTAGGGTATCCGCAGGTAGGGTATCCGCAGGTCGGGTATCCGCAGGTAGGGTATCCGCAGGTAGGGTATCCGCAGGTAGATATCTGCAGACAAGTTATTACCTGGTTCCGTCCCGCCTGCTTCTACTGAAACTCGGGTGCCGTTGAACTCTGATCGCTTCAGCACTTTAGCAGCTTTAGATAGGTCGCCAGCTCTCTGGGTCAGTGGAGAAGTTGCAGGCGATGCTGCACCGATTGGTGAAGGTACCAGTTGTATAACTGGAGCATTCGGTGTTAAACCGGGCTTGGGAAAATCCACTGTATTCTTACACAACAGGTGATGGAGGCCAGGTGTGAAACACCAATACAATCCCACATATCACCAAAATTCCTCAAATGTATCTACAACTTGACCTGAGGATAATGGAATCTTGCAACTGCTGAGTTAATATATTTACCAAATCGAGTGCAGCTCAGCTGGTCCAAGGGCCAGATATTCCGCAGTAACGACACCTACCTGTGCTTTGTTTTCTGAGTTCACGCTCTCCCTCTTCCTGTACACGTTCCGTTCAAATTCAAATTTCAGATAATTCCAAAACTCCCATTATCCTGTTCTCTCCTTTACAAAGGAGCAGGGGCTGCCCCGGGTTAATAACGGTACAAATACCATCTGAACACGAAGGCTCTGCCTGAATCTTTTTGAACGTTCCCAGTCGCTTTATCCTCGACAGCAACAGGTTCTGGACTCGGGAAGTCCCTCGGATCTTGTAGCAAAAACAGGCTTGAGTTTCCTGATTTCTTAATGTAATTCACACAGAAAGACATGACCCTCGCCACATCTGCCCAATGGAGCCGACCTCAGAAGCAAGTGGAGTGGGACAAAAAGGGGAGATAATCGGGGGAGAGGGGGAATTTCCCGCTCCACTGCTGTAACGTCGGTGGAAACCCCGTTTCCGCACAAACGGAATTTGCGTTGAAGTAACGGCGATATAGCGGGAGAAGCCAATAGGAAATGAACCGCCAATATTTCAACAATTTTGTGGAAAAATGTTTTAATGGGATCAAACACTGCCTATCGTATCAGGCAACGGAACCCTGTGTGAGAACCTCTCTGGATACGTCGAGGGCATCCTGAAACCCATCGTACAGGGAACCCCCAGCTTCTGTCGCAACACTACAGACTTCCTACAAAAACTCAGCACCCACGGACCAGTTGAACCAGGAACACTTCTCACCACGATGGACGTCTCGGCACTCGACACCAGTATCCCCCACAATGACGGCATCGCTGCGACAGCATCAATACTCAACACCAACAACAGCCAATCTCCAGACGCCATCCTACAACCCATCCGCTTCATCCTGGATCACAATGTCTTCACCTTCGATAACCAGTTCTTTACCCAAACACACGGAACAGCCATGGGGACCAAATTCGCACCCCAATACGCCAACATTTTCATGCACAAGTTCGAGCACGACTTCTTCACTGCACAGGACCTCCAACCAACGCTATACACCAGATACATCGACGACATTTTCTTTCTATGGACCCACGGCGAAGAATCACTAAAGAGACTACACGATAACATCAACAAGTTCCATCCCACCATCAAGCTCACCTTGGACTACTCCTCAGAATCAGTTTCTTTCTTGGACACACGAATCTCCATCAAAGACGGGCACCTCAGCACCTCACTCTACCGCAAGCCCACGGACAACCTCACGATGCTCCACTTTTCCAGCTTCCACCCTAACCACGTCAAAGAGGTCATCCCCTATGGATAGGCCCTGCGAATACACAGGGTCTGCTCTGACGAGGAGGAACGCGATGGACACCTACAGACGCTGAAAGACGCCCTAGTAAGAACGGGATATGACACTCGACTCATCGATCGACAGTTCCGACGGGCCACAGCGAAAAATCGCATAGACCTCCTCAGAAGACTAACACGGGACGCAACCAACAGAGTACCCTTCGTCGTCCAGTACTTCCCCGGAGCGGAGAAACTACGCCATGTTCTCCGCAGCCTTCAACATGTCATCAATGACGACGAACACCTCGCTATGGCCATCCCCACACCTCCACTACTCGCCTTCAAACAGCCACCCAACCTCAAACAGACCATCGCTCGCAGCAAATTACCCAGCTTTCAGGAGAACAGCGTCCACGACACCACACAACCACACAACCCTGCCACGGCAACTTCTGCAAGACATGCCAGATCATCGACACAGATACCACCATCACACGAGAGGACACCACCCACCAGGTGCATGGTTCATACTCCTGTGACTCGGCCAACGTTGTCTACCTCATACGTTGCAGGAAAGGATGCCCCAGAGCATGGTACATTGGCGAGACCATGCAGACGCTGCAACAACGGATGAACGGACACCGCGCAACAATCGCCAGACAGGAGGGTTCCCTCCCAGTCGGGGATCACTTCAGCAGTCAAGGACATTCAGCCACCGACCTTCAGGTAAGCGTTCTCCAAGGCGGCCTTCGAGACACACAACGCAAAATCGTCGAGCAGAAATTGATAGCCAAGTTCCGCACCCATGAGGACAGCCTCAACCGGGATCTTGGGTTCATGTCACGCTACACGTAACCCCACCAGCGAACAAAAGTTATCTGTTTTTAATATAATGGGTCATTTGCTTGAAAGTGGAGTCACAGGTGGATAGGGTGGTGAAGAAGGCATTCGGCATGCTTGGTTTCATTGGTCAGAACATTGAATGCAGGAGTTGGGATGTCTTGTTGAAGTTGTACAGGGCATTGGTGAGGCCACACTTGGAGTACTGTGTACAGTTCTGGTCACCCTATTATAGAAAGGATATTATTAAACTAGAAAGAGTGCAGAAAAGATTTACCAGGATGCTACCGGGACTTGATGGTTTGACTTATAGGGAGAGGTTAGACAGACTGGGACTTTTTTCCCTGGAGAGTAGGAGGTTAAGGGGTGATCTTATAGAAGTCTATAAAATAATGAGGGGCATAGATAAGGTAGATAGTCAAAATCTTTTCCCAAAGGTAGGGGAGTCTATAACGAGGGGGCATAGATTTAAGGTGAGAGGGGAGAGATACAAAAGGGTCCAGAGGGGCAATTTTTTCACTCAAAGGGTGGTGAGTGTCTGGAACGAGCTGCCAGAGGCAGTAGTAGAGGCGGGTACAATTTTGCCTTTTAAAAAGCATTTGGACAGTTACATGGGTAAGATGGGTATAGAGGGATATGGGCCAAGTGCAGGCAATTGGGACTAGCTTAGTGGTATAAACTGGGCGACATGGACATGTTGGGCCGAAGGGCCTGTTTCCATGTTGTACCTTCTATGATTCTATGATTTGCTGTCTTTCTCTTCCTTCCGGATGTTTCTGCCTCTCTTTTTTTTGGTTGTTTGTATATTCGGTGGCCATATAGGTAACACCTCTCTGTCTGAACACTTTGATTGCCTTGGCAACGGGCAGTTGGAAAGACTATCTGTAATCACCAGGTATTGTTCTGTGATTTATAAATGCGAAGGGTTCGAGGATTTCATTTCCACATTCACCTGAGGAAGGAGGAAGCCTCCGAAAGCTTGTGAATTTCAAATAAAATTGTTGGACTATAACTTGGTGTTGTAAAATTGTTTACAATTGTCAACCCCAGTCCATCATCGGCACCTCCACATCTTGGCTGCACGCCAGACGTCTGAGACTGATTAATCGTTTGCTCAGTTTCGGTCCCCTGATACGGGGAGAGGGGAATGTCAGGGCCACAGGAACAGGTTCAGAGAAGATACACGCAACTGGGACCTAGTTTAAGGGACCTTGTTATCAGGAGAGGCTTAGAGAGCCTTTACCTTAAAAAAAAAGGCGCGGTGGTCCAAGGGGATGTGAGTGATGGCTTTAAAAATATGAAGGGAATAGATTCTGTTGTAGAAGGCAGGTCACTTGATCTTTATAAGCGGTGGAGAACCAAGGGATCTCCGTGTGAGCTACAGGAGCATATGGTGAGGTTAGAGGCCAGAAAGTTCTTTTCTTGGAGTCATGGGCTTCTGAAACAAGTTACCAGAGCAGGGGGTGAGTGTAGATTTGCTGCAAGCATTGAATAGGGAGCTGGACAAAGTCCTGTCAGAGGAAGACATTTCCAATTAGAGCAGAGAAAAACTTTTTCCGCTGGTGGGGGAGTCTGGGACAAGGGTACATAACCTTAAAATCAGAGCCAGGCCAATGAGGAGAGATGTGAGGAAACACTTTTTCACTCAAAGGGTGGTAGAAGTGTGGAACTCTCTCCCACAAAAAACAGTAGGCGCTAGCTCAATCAATAATTTTAAAGCTGAGATCGATAGATTTTTGCTAACCAAGGGTATTAAGGGCTATGGAGCCACAGCGGGTAACTGGAATTAGGATACAGGTCAGCCATGATCCGATTGAATGGCAGAACAGGTTCAAGGGGCTGAATGGCCTCCTCCTTTTCCTAATTATGGAAGGTAGTGGGGCTGCCTGTGCTATTTGGAGTGTTATTTTTCCTTAAATTGGTTCATGGTTTTTTCATCTCTCCCAGGAGATTGCATGGTCTGAGAGATAGGGTGAATTTGAAGGGCTGAGTTTGGATGGTGGATGGGGCAGATTTGATGGACCATCTGATCTTATCCTGTCCTTTCATATGTTCCTAAGTCTCTTGCTCAGTGGCTTGCACTGGTGACATGGGTAGCCTGACGATGGTAGTTTTCCAAAATTTAGTTCATAAAATCTCACTGGCTTGCACTGATGCAGTCTAAGCACAGGGAATTCAACACACGAGCTGGCAGCCTGTTCCAGAAGTTCACCAGATGTGCTGAAGACACCACTGGTTTGCTTGTGAGGCAGTTCAAGTTTCTGACGCATACTGGAAAACTGGAGTGATTTTATTTCATTCTGGGGATGTGGGCGTTACTGGCGAGGCCGGCATTTATTGCCCATCCCTAATTGCCCATGAGAAGGTGGTGGTGAGCCGCCTTCTTGAACCACTGCAGTCCATGTGGTGAAGGTTCTCCCACAGTGCTGTTAGGTAGGGTGATGCAAGTGTTATTCTGGCAAAGCTAACCGCGCAGGATGAAAAGCTGTTACGTTTAATTCACGAAGAAATATAATTTTCCTCCAACCAACTATAAATTCATAATTTTGCAAAAAAATGCCATCACAAACACTTAAAATCTTTCTGCCAGTAGAACGTGTGATATTGCACAGAGACACTTTACAGGAGAAAAACATTCAAAAAAATTTACTAACATCTATCTGTTTATTCATTACCAACATGAAACATTATAAACACCAATAAAAGGCAGGGATTTTAAAGCTGTGATTCAGTCTCTCAGCCAATTGACATTCTGCTCTCACCCCGTAAAAGGTCAGCTGGGGTCAGGGCGCTCTCCCGAGTCTGAAGTTTGTGGGTTCCGGCCCCGCTCTAGGTGGTAAATCAGTGCAGTCCTGAGGTAGTGCCTGGCACAGCTACCAATTTATACTGATAAATAGCATGAACCTATCGGAACTGCCCGACATAAAAGAGCAAGGTCCATTGGGTTCACCTTCCTCCATCCGGGTAGTCACATGATCCAATACTGGAATTATTGACTAATCACAGCAATCGATCTCTATCAACGAGTCTCCAACAGACCCAGACATGAGGCGAGGAAAACCCCCAGTGGGGGAGAGCTCTGGGAACCAGAGGTCCAAAGTCACCTGTTCCTCCCGAGCCTGTTACACTCACCACACACGTCATTTCTCAAATTATCCCAAAATGTTATGTTCCGAATCGATCTAATTTCCATTTGAATGAATTGACACGATCTGTTTCCACTGTCTCCCCGGGGAGCCTGTTCCACAGATTGACCGCTCGCTCACTGAGATATCGTTTCTGCAGATTAGTTTTGAATTGACCCCCACTTCGAGTGCGGGCCGTGTCCTCTGGTTCTACTGTTCTGGACAGGGTGAAACAGCTGGTCATGGTTGATATTATCCAGTCCCAAGGTTTATGTGGATTTGAATCAGGAATACACAACTCCCTGTTTTGATTAAATGGCTCAGGATTTTCTGCACAAATCGATGTATAACAGGGGGATCTAAATTGGAACGTCTCCTGAAACTGAATATAAACACTTCCAGGAACGCATCATTTCCCACCTTCACATCTGGGACTAGTTTTCTCTCTGACTGATTGACTCCTTTCAGTGTAATAGAAAATACTGCGGATGCTGGAAATCCGAAATAAAAACAGAAAATGCTGGAAAATACTCAGCAGGTCAGGCAGTGTCTGTGGAGAGAGAGTGTTAACGTTTCAGGTCGATGACCTTTCATCAGAGGTGGGCGATGTTAAGAGATGAACAGCTCCTTCCATGGCCGTAAACACCTCTATAACAGCCGATACGGGGGCGGGGGGGGTTAGTCCTATAATGCGGGAGGATTTTATGGGCTCCCACGGTGAGGGGGAGGGGCCTCCCTCACTCCAGATGTGAGAATCGCGCTGGATGTCACCCCAGAACCACTGGGAGTGATGACAGGTGAAGAGTTTCTGTATCACTGCAAGGTCAACTTTCTTTGGTCGTTAACGCAAGAGCCTTGTTACTTTTAAAAAACAAGATTTTTTATTTTAATTGAAGTATTCACTGCATACAGAATAAAACAAGACACAGCCGCCTTCAAATAAAAATTAAATTAAATAACCCACTCCTGCTTCGAGTCTGACCTGGACGTGCAGCTTCTCCCAGCTGTGACAGTTATAACTGAATGATGTCGGGGAGGTTTTTTTTCTTGTTTGATAGTAAAACTAATATCGATGAACAAACACAGGGCCTTGTATAAACTCCATTTGGTCGGTGGGAGAGAGTTGGCCAGACCTTTACGGAGGCAGCTACAGTCAGTGCTGCTTTATTGTATTGGCCCATCAATCACTAGCAAATGATGCTCTCTCCTTGTCAAGTTGAGCTCCACGGGGAGAATAAATACAGTAATATGTGAGATTTCAGCCTCCCCCCACCCCACTCACACAGCCCAGCGATACTCTGTAGAGAATGTTTGTGCCACTTGAATCTGTACCATCTCTGCTTCAATACGTTTGTTGCTTTCCGCTGCTGTCTTTTGCAGTTTATTCGTTGTATCTGGCCAGTTTTAGTCTGGGCACAATGTTCATGGACTGAAGTTCCTGAAACAGCAGTTTACAGGCGTATGGGATCCGCAGAGAGGAGACATGACAGGACGACTTGCAGTAATGGCACCTAAAGAGACAAAATGCTCTTAAATCACCCGCTCTAAATCACCAGAGTAAAATAATCCAACTATTTAAAAAAATATTTTAAAATCACTCACCTCACATGCAGACAGGAGAAAACAAGCCTTTTTAAATTGAGATATCAGGTCGGGGGGGCGAGGGGCCGAGGCCCCGCGGGGCAGGGCGAGGGGCCGAGGCCCCGCGGGGCAGGGCGAGGGGCCGAGGCCCCGCGGGGCAGGGCGAGGGGCCGAGGCCCCGCGGGGCAGGGCGAGGGGCCGAGGCCCCGCGGGGCAGGGCGAGGGGCCGAGGCCCCGCGGGGCAGGGCGCCGGGCGAGGGGCCGAGGCCCCGCGGGGCAGGGCGCCGGGCGAGGGGCCGAGGCCCCGCGGGGCAGGGCGCCGGGCGAGGGGCCGAGGCCCCGCGGGGCAGGGCGCCGGGCGAGGGGCCGAGGCCCCGCGGGGCAGGGCGCCGGGCGAGGGGCCGAGGCCCCGCGGGGCAGGGCGCCGGGCGAGGGGCCGAGGCCCCGCGGGGCAGGGCGCCGGGCGAGGGGCCGAGGCCCCGCGGGGCAGGGCGCCGGGCGAGGGGCCGAGGCCCCGCGGGGCAGGGCGCCGGGAGAGGGGCCGAGGCCCCGCAGGGCAGGGCGCCGGGCGAGGGGCCGAGGCCCCGCGGGGCAGGACACCGGGCCGGGGGGCCGAGGCCCCACGGGGCAGGTCAGCACCAAGTTCGAAAAGTTCAGAAGAGAAATCGAGTTGGGCTGATAGTAATGATTAGAATTGCAAAGTTTGGGATGTGAAAGCCTTAGGAATGGAGACAGAATGTTGTTGGAAATCACCAAACGTCCCACTGCAGCCTGAGGGTTAATTTCCGCTTCAGATAACCTGTAGCAGCTTCTGCTGATACCCCGAAAGCTCCAGCACAGTATGGACTCGATATTAAATTACATTCATTAGGGGGGGGTTTCAGTGAATATCGTTCTGCATCGAGTTTCAACGGCATTCCAGAAAACCTGAGCATATTATTATTTTCGGAGCAAGATACAAGTAAACTGTTGTACAACAGCCAAGTGAATTCTGTGCACGTTGGATAAATATAGGATGCAATTTCAATATGATTCAACGGGTGAGCACAAGTCACATTTCCAAAACATTAGCACGTTGCCACAGACTAGGATAACGACACTGAACGGGGTACAGTGGTGTGGTGGTTGTGGTACTGGACCAGTAACACAAGAGATGGCAAACTGTGAAGTTAAAATTAATAAATCTGGTAATTTGTGGGGAAAAATGTCCTTATTCGATTGACATAAAATCCCAAATGGGAAAGGGAACCGGCCGTCCTTACCTGGTCCACCCTACCTGACTCTTAATGGAGGACAGATCTGCATTTATATAGCGCCTTTCACGACCTCATAGAATCATAGAAAATAGGAGCAAGAGTAGGCCATTCGGCCCTTCGGGCCTGCTGCACCATTCAAAATGATCATGGCTGATCGTCCAACTCAGAAACCTGTTCCCGCTGTTCCCCCATATCCCTTGATCCCTTTAGCATTAAGAAATATATCTATCTCCTTCTTGAATATATCTAATGACGTGGCCTCCATTGCCTTCTGTGGTAGAGAATTCCACAGGTTCACCACCCTCTGAGTGAAGAGATTTCTCCTCATCTCGGTTCTAAATGGCATACCCCGTATCCTGAGACTGTGACCCCTGGTTCTGGACTCCCCAGCCATCGGGAACATCCTCCCTGCATCTAGCCTGTCTAGTCCTGTTAGAATTTTATATGTTTCGATGAGATAACCTCTCATTCTTCTAAACTCTAGTCAATATAGGCCTAGTCGACCCAATCTCTCCTCATACATCAGTCCTGCCAACCCAGGAATCAGTCTGGTAAACCTTTGTTGCACTCCCTCCATGGCAAGGACATCCTTCCTCAGATAAGGAGACCAAAACTGCACACAATCATCCAGATGTGGTCGAAACAAGGCCCTGTACAACTGCAGTAAGACACCCCTGTTCCTGTATTCAAATCCTCTTGCAATGAAGGCCAACATACCATTCGCCTTCCTAACTGCTTGCTGCACCCGAATGCTCACTTTTAGCGACGGGTGTACAAGGACACCCAGGTCTCGTTGCACCTTCCCTTTTCCCAATCTATCCCCATTCAGATAATAATCTGTCTTTCTGTTTTTACAACCAAAAATACTGCATCTGCCATGTTCTTGCCCACTCACCCAACTTGTCTAAATCACATTGGAGCCTCTTTGCATCCTCCTCACAGCTCACATCCACCCCAGCTTTGTGTCGTCTGTAAACTTGGAAATGTTACATTTAGTTCTCGCATCCAAATCATTGATATATATTGTGAATAGCTGGGGCCCAAGCACTGATCCCTGCGGTACCCCACTAGTCACTGCCTGTCACCCAGAAAAAGACCCTTTTATTCCTACTCTCTGTTTCCTGTCTGTCAACCAATTCTCAATCCATGCCAGTATATTCCCCCCCAATCCCACGTGCTTTAATTTTGCACACTAACCTCTTGTGTGGGACCTTATCAAAAGCCTTCTGAAAATCCAAATACACCACATCCACTGGTTCTCCCTTATCTATTCTACTAGTTACATCCTCAAAAAACTCCAGTAGATTTGTTAAGCATGATTTCCCTTTCATAAACCCATGCTGACTTTGTCCAATCCCGTTAATGCCTTCCAAGTGTTCTGTTATCACATCTTTTATAATAGACTCTAGCATTTTCCCCACTACTGATGTTAGGCTAACTGGTCTGTAATTCCCTGGTTTTTCTCTCCCTCCTTTTTTAAATAGTGGGGTTACATTTGCCACCCACCAATCTGTAGGAACTATTCCAGAATCTATAGAATTTTGGAAGATGATCACCAATGCATCCACTATTTCCAGGGCCACTTCCTTTAGTACTCTGGGATGTAGATTATCAGGCCCTGGGGATTTGTCAGCCTTTAGCCCCATTAATTTCCCTAACACTATTTTTTTAACTAATACTGATTTCCTTCAGTTCCTCCCTCTCACTAGTCCCTTGGTTCCCTAACATTTCCGGGAGCTTATTTGTGTCCTCCTTTGTGAAGACAGAACCAAAGTATGTGTTTAATTGTTCTGCCATTTCTTTGTTCCCCATTATAATTTCCCCCATTTCTGACCTCAGGACATCCCAAAGTGCTTTACAGCCAATTAAGTACTTTTGAAGTGTAGTCACTGTTGTAATGTAGGAAATGCAGTAGCCAATTTGCACACAGCAAGATCCCACAAACAGCAATGTGATAATGACCAGATAATCTGTTTTAGTGATGTTGGTTGAGGGATAAATATTGGCCAGGACACTGGGGAGAACTCCCCTGCTCGTCTTCGAATAGTGGCTATGGGAACTTTCACATCCACCTGAGAGGGCAGACGAGCCTCGGTAACGTCTCATCTGAAAGACGGCACCTCCGACAGTGCAGCACTCCCTCTGTACTGCACTGGGAGTGTCAGCCTGGATTATGCACTCAAGTCTCTGAAGTGGGACTTGAACCGCAACCTTCTGTCTCAGAGGTGAGCCCTTAATGCTCTCAGGGTGCTGCACATCTCAAGGACAAATGTATAAAAGCAGCTGTACTCACCAGCCAGAGTATCCCAGCAGCCCACACTGCCCACAAACGTCAACCTCAAACGCATCACTGGAAATCATCAGCCTCTCCAACAGCATCATGCTGGCTCCGTAGCCAATCAGGCAATCTCGTTCCATCTCACCAAGACGCAAACCACCATCTCGAGATCGTCCTTCTGTCGGCTGTCTGGAGGGTCAAGTTTTGGAAGAATCGTTACCATATCGAGTTTGTAAGCTGCCAAGTTACGTACAAAGTACCAACAATGGTATCTATGCAATGGGGACCTTACAGCTACCATCCTAGATACTGCCCCAAGATCCTCGCACCAAGGCACCAGGCTGACCACAGCAACGGTTCAAAACAGAATATTTAACACAATCAAACTAGTTCTGTTCAATGCTTACTTCCCCCCCACCTCCCAAAAAGTTGTGGATGTCGGGGGTCGATTAAAATTTTCAAAACTGAGATTGATAGTTTTTTGTTGGGTAAGGATATCAAGAGATATGGAGCAAAGGCGGGTAAATGGAGTTGAGGTACAGATCAGCCATGATCTATCTAAATGGCAGAACAGGCTCGAGGGGCTGAATGGCCTCCTCCAGTTCCTGTTCATATCTGGAAGTCTTTCATTCTATCCCTTAACGTTGTCCTTTTGATTAAATTTTCAGAACATTTCTGAAAGGGGTGTTAATTGAAAGTCGTATAAGGGACTCAACGCCCAAAAAGGGTTGAACAGTCTCGTTCACAATAACCCACACATTCCACTTAGTTTTCAACAAATATTAGAGTAGATCCAATTATTTTACTTTCAGGATCCTTACTTCTCACCGTACACAATCGAACCAATCAGCTGGCCAACAAAACTGATCGCAGGTCTCTACAAAGTGCAGCAGAATTAATAATTAACATAATAACGAGGGAATATTTATTTAAAAACATGCGCAATTAGCCTACCTGGTGAGAACAGCTCGGGGACCTCGAGCTCGAGCATGCATCTTATCCAGGACCATGTGCTTCAGCTTCTGATAATACACAGGACCAAAGTAGATGTATGCTTCCAATGGTTCACTGAAAGAGAGAGAGAGTGAGTGAGTGTGTGAGAGTGAGAGAGAGTGAGTGAGTGAGTGAGAGAGAGAGATAGAGAGTGAGTGAGTGAGAGAGAGAGTGAGTGTGTAAGAGAGAAAGTGAGAGTAGGCGAGAGAAAGAGAGAGTAGGAGAGAGCGTGAATGTGTGAGAGTGAGAAAGTGTGAGTGAGAGTTAAAGAGGGTGAGAAAGGAAGTGTGAGAGTGATAATGAGAGTGAGTTAAAGTGTGAGAATGGAAGAAAGTGAGAGCAACAGCGAGAATGAGAATGAGAGAGAGAGAGAGAGAGAGAGAGAAAAAGTTTTATTTTTAAAAGGTGGGAAAGTCGGAGAGGTTTAGGGAGGGAATTCCAGAGTTTGGGGCCTGGGCGGCTGAAGGCACGGCTGCCAATGATGGGGCAATGCACAAGAGACCAGAGTGGAGTCACGTTGGGTATTGACTCTGGGTGCGCTATATAGATTTTTAGCATTGGTGCAAAGCAAAACTTCCATCGTATCTGTGTCAATATCCTGGAACTCCCGATCTAACAGCACTGTGGGAGAACCTCCACCACAAGGATTCCCGCAGTTCAAGAAGGCGGCTCACCACCACCTTCTCAGGGCAACTAAGGGTGGGCAATAAATGCCGGCCTTGCCAGCAACGCCCACATCCCAAGAACTGACGCTACTGTTCCCATTGGCGGAAGGGTCAAGAACCAGAGGACACAGATTTAAGGTGATTGGCAAAAGAACCAAAGGCGACATGAGGAAAAGCTTTTTTACGCAGCGAGTGGTTCTGATCTGGAATGCGCTGCCTGAAAGGGCGGTGGAAGCAGATTCAATCGTGGCTTGCAAAAAGGAATTGGATAAATACTTGGAGGGAAAAAATTTGCAGGGCTACGGGGAAAGTGACTAACTGGATTGCTCTTACAAAGAACCAGCACAGGCTCGATGGGCCGAATGGCCTCCTTTTGTGCTGTAACCATTCTATGATTCCATACAGTTTTAATGTAAATTCAGTCTAAGAAACCCAGCATCTCACTGCACTTAACGCACTTCAGTGATCTCAGTATTTTTCACTGCCAAGGTCTCTTTCATATGTTCGATTTTCTGGCACACACATTCAAGAAAGTTTTCGAAAATGCGAAACGTAAATCTCTGAAATAGGGAATAATCACTTTTACTGTAATTTGATCCTAGGTTCCTTAACTCACCCGATAGTTCTTGCATTTAGATAGAGCCTTTCACATCTTCAGGACGTCCGATGCACTTAACAGCCAGTGAATTGCTTTATGAAGTGCACTCACTGTTGTTGTGTAGGCAAACGGAGGAGTCAATTGGCACACACTGCAATGAGTTAAATGACCAGATAATCTGTTTTTGATGATGTTGGCTGAGGGATAGATATTGGCCAGGACACCGGGAGAACTCCCCTGCTCTTCTTTGAATAGTGTCATGGGATTTATCTACCTGAATAGACAGATGGGGCCTTGATTTTACGTCTCATCCAAAAGATGGTCCCCTCTTACAGTACAGCACTCCCTCATTATTACACTCAAGTGTCAGCCTGTGCTCAAGTCTTAGTCACAGAGCCAAGCTGACACTTGAGAGGTGGTTCTCATTCCTTTGAGAGATCTCACAATTCAGTCACATTTGTTTGAATGTTGTACTTCACAGTAGAGATTACACAGTGTTGTACTTTCATTGCTATATTTAAAATGTGTCTAAAACAGTCAACAAAAAAAACTACTGTAACATCGACTGTACCGTCTCAAAATAACCTGTTATTGTAAAGGGTCCAGGAGAATGTTTGTGATTTGTTAAAGTGCATCAGGATTAACTGTGCTAATCATACGTACCCAGTGATTCCAGAGGTTACATAGTCCTTGCCCAGATAATTGTAACCGTAATGTATCAGATCCTCGCAAACATCCTTCACTTTGCTGCCACCAAAGGCAGTGCCATAGTGGAACCTGCCATCCAGGACCCCAGCCTTCCCTGCCAGCAATTCAATCAACTTCCCAACCTATGGAGACAAGGAGATGACAACATGTCACACAGCAACAAATTCTGGAAAGTCACGGTTCAGAATCAGTAATCACTACCCCAATTCTCCACCTCACTTTCAAATCCCTCCATTGCCTGGCCCCACTCTGCCATATTGACCTCCTCCTGTATTAAGTGCCCACCAAGTTACTTCTAGTCCCCAATCTCTCTGCTTCCCCACTGTTGACCCCTCATTCAACTATCACATCCCTATCCTTTGGAACCTCCCTTTCTCGGTTCCTTGTCACCTCTCTCCCTGCTTCCAAAAAGTGGTCTTCTTGCCAAGGCTGCTGGGATTTATTCTACATGCGCCCCTAACTGTCCCTTCTCCCTGGCTGACTAACATATACGGAAGCATTAAAATCAGGCACAAGTTAAATCATTTTTTTTTCAGCAAGCCTTTCCCAATTTAACATTTTTGACTTCATACAAGAATGATCTTTAAAGATGAGATTTGAGGAAGTTGATTACATGAAGTTCTGGTCTCTCCTTTGTCTCAATGGATGGGCAATAAATGCCGGCCTTACCACCCACATCCTCAGAACAAATTTTTTAAAATCCCTTGACGTGCCTTCAAAAACCCATCATAAACAATTTTAACATTCTTTTATTTTCTGTTCAGATTTATTTTTTAGATTTAATTACAGATGACATTGTTGGAAAACATTCAGTAACACCAGGAGTGTAGTTTGAGGTTGAGGAGATTTAAAAAGTTTCCAAGAATTTTAACTGGCCCCATGAGCACTTTGCAAACCAGGTTTGTCACTGCTACAATGTCAAACTGGAGTGATGCAATAATTCAGACTCCAGGGAGTCTCACTCCACTTAACTCCAGGATCAAGTTGGACCCCACTCCAGATTTAAGTTGCAAGCATAGTGTTGGTATAAAGTGGAATTGCTTTGTACGGATGCTGAACTCGCAGTATAAGTGCCCCCTCAGTGTTCTAACTTTTTTTAATAAAAGAGTGCTGTGCAAAGGTGAGACTCTCTTTACGGAAGATTTTTTCTTCTAGTTAAGTGGAGCCACTTTGGCCTCTCTTCCATTCTCTTAAACGTTGGGGGAAGATAGTGGTTTATTGGCATTCCAATACGTCTGCAGTAAATCATTGCTACACAGAGTAGGACAATCGAGTCTCACCGTCATCCGGGAGGGGTAACCGTGGGGATTCATGACGATATCTGGGCAGATTCCATTGTCACAGAATGGCATGTCTTCCTGAGGTACAATCAAACCACAGACACCTGGGAGGGAAGGAAGGAGGGAGGGAGAGGGAAGAGAGATTTACTGCAAGTATCTTGCAATGTCTGTGGTAATTACTCGCAAACGCTGTACCCAATCATCAGCACTCTACAAAGACACTGAAACACTGTAATGATAGAAACATTTTCAAAACTGCACTGATCACTTGGACAGTTTCACTTGGTAATGTGGAGAGTTAGATGTTTACAAAATATTAGTTTTTCAAATGTGACACACATCTGGCAGTGTATCGGTTAAGTTACTGGACCAGAGTCCTGGACTAATAATCCAGAGAATGAGAGTTCAAATCCCATCATGGCAGTTAGAGAATTTGAATTGTTTTTTTTTAAATCTGGAAATAAACAGCTGGTTTCAGTAAGTGACTATATGTGACTCCAGTCCCAAACCAACGTGGTTAACTCTTAACAAGCCACAAAGTACACGAGGCAACTAGGGATGGGCAATAAATGATATGGCCTTGCCAGCGACACCCACATCCCGAGAATTAATGTTAAAAAACACTGAAAAGGGCAGGATTGATTGCGGAAGTTCAACAATACATAAGAATTGTCCAGCTTCCGAGCAACTTCACAACTAAATCATTATAGAGTTAGAGGCACAGTCATTTAAAGCCAGTGAGGACAGACAGCAGGTCTTACTAGAGTAGAGTACGGTGTCAGCTGTGGCTCAACTGGTACCAACCACTCTCACCTCTGTCAGAAGGTCGTGGGATTAAGCCCCACTCCAGGGACTTGAGTTCCATAATCCAGGTTGACACTCCCAGTACAGTACTGATGGAATGCTGCACTGTCGGAGGTGCCGTCTCTCGGATGTAATGGTAAACCAAAGCCTTGTCTGCCCTCTCAGGTGGATGTAAAAGATCCTATGATACTATTTCAAAGAGCAGGGGAGTTCTCCCCGGTGTCCCGGCCAATATTTATCCCTCAACCAACACCAGTAAAAAAAAACAGATGATCTGGTCATTATCACATTGCTGTTTGTGGGACCTTACTGTGCACAAATTGGCTGCCACGTTTCCTACACTTCTGAAGTACCTCATTGGCTGTAAAGCGTTTTGGGATGTCCTGAGGTCATGAACGGCACGATATTAATGCAAGTGCTTTTGGAGAGATTTATTTCAAGGGGGGGAAACTAATCATTAAATCGCAGGTAGTATCTGCAGCACGGTGGGGAGCTGTACCAACCTACTCATGTGGTTGTAAACTCCCCTGGACGGGACACACAACAAACATCTGCTTAAAGGGGGTTAGAAAAAACAAGACCCTACAGTTGAATAATCAAGACTTTCGATGTAACAGGTGAATAAGCATCTTTTGGGAAACTTCATGCAACCTTCTTGTATGATGAAATAAGCACACCCCTAGCAGCAGACTATGGAAAATGTAGACTGCTATGGCCACAGAGAGTCAGTGTGTGTTGTTTGTTTTGTGTGAAAGGGAATGATAAAAGATGCATGAAATTGACACAGAAAGGCAAGAAAACAGAAAGAACTGAGAGTGCTCCATCAGAGGCAGCTTGTAGCCTTTGGTGAGCTGTGTAACAATGGGACCTACACATCCAACCACAGATCCAACACAGCTGTGGGTTTCATTAGATGAAGAGACTGGTGACTAAAGTAAATAATTAACCTATTGTGATCCAGTGAAAGTGCTGACAGGGCTAACCATATCCAAGGGATTTTAATAACATTTCCCCAATTTAATTGCACAAAGTCTATTTATTGCCGTTGTCGTTTAGACACACCACCTGTATTAAAACAAATCCTGTAATAACATTTTAAAAACGGATTAAGATTTTCAGTGGATAATCATTAAAAAAAAATGCTCGGGAACGATTCAAGTCAAAGCTCATGAACTTATCACAGTTGAAATATCCAACAAACGGAGACCATCACTAAAATCTGAGGTAGAGCCCGTGTCTCCATCAGACTCTCGGAATACTTTGATCTCTGTTACACTGTTTGTGGTGACAGGCTTCTATTTAAACCATTTCAGCCCTTCTTTACAGGATTTTCCTCAGGCTCAGTTATATATTCCCACTAAATAAAGCAGTGTAAGCTAAGGAGAGTGCATACTAATTAATACATTAGAGAGATTAAAATACTCTTGGGAGCAGCTATTATAAAACAATTAGCACAGAAGCTGCAAATGGAGAATGGGTTAAGGGCTGCTTTGCAATACAGTTTGCGTTTACTGTTTCACTCCTGGATTGTGCTTGTGGGAGGCAATTATGTGCCATAAAATGGTAATGAAACTGTTTTACATACTTAATTAGGAGGTCACAAGGTTACCAGTTCAGGACTTGTATGTGAAAACATGCACTGCAGGACATTTTATAGATTGTTTGTGCCTTTCACGTTTCATGGCTATGTCAGAATGAACGAGGAGAGTTTAAAAAGCAGGTTTTTAAAAAGTTGCACCAGTCAAATTTTTTCTACTAGACGTTTTTCTCCCCCAACTTGCAGGAATACGTATTTAAAAAAGCGCAATTTTAAATTGAAGTGAAACTGTCCAAAGATAAAACATTTTAAGATAATTCATTTCCACACCTCGAGGTGATCATTTTGGATGTTGAATTCTTAGGGATCATGCTGCTACGAGTAACTTGGTGATAAGTAACGACATCAAGTTACATTAGATTAAATTAAAAACTTTTAAACACCATGAAACCAGAGGATTGGGTGAATCAGCGCCTTTCACATTTGAATCTGCGGCAGAGCAAGAGAATGAAAATCCCATCTCTCTAATGATCTTACTGTAAATCTGCCTCAACTCAGGGGAGACAGGTCCAGCCATCAAACTCTCCATAAATGTTAGTAAATTGCCAAACTGATTCAGGAATCTCATGCATGAGAAATAGAAAAGTCACTGGCGCAGTCAGAAACACATTTCTAAAACTGGGGCGCAGTTTATGCAGCTGAATAACGGAGTGGGATTGAATTTACACCCAGTTTGAGCAATAAAACAACCTGGGAACAGCTGATGTGGATACCAGGGCCAGAAGTAGGAAAGTGTTCCATTCTCCAGCATCAAACATTCCTCAACTTGACGAGAGCAAGTATTTCTAAAGCACCATCTTGATTTAAGTGGATATCCTCCTGACCCCTCCCCAAAAGAAAAAAATTAGCTGATTAAAATTAAAATAACGTGTTGACTAAGGTTAGAGATGGCAGCACACTATCCATTTCAGGCACTCAGCATCAACAATCACTCCCGGGACATACAGATGCACAGGAAAGATTGTTGTTCTGTACCGACAGAACAGCACAACCTACTGTCCCAGCAAACCTATTCCATTTCCCACCCGTACCCGCGCTGAGTGAAATTGCCAACTTAAGGGCCGTTTTAGTGGACTGATGACCACTAACTGAACGGACACTGCCCAAACTCATTTCATGCAAGACTCCCTCAGTCAGCAGACAGAGATAGAAGAGATATTTATCCCATCAGTCTGGGCTGGATTTGAAGCAAATCCCAGAGGGAAAAGGCTTGCATCTAACATCACCGTATCAACCAGTTCACAAATATTAAGAATGTAGGAACAGGAGGAGGCCATTCAGCCCCTCGAGCCTGTTCCCCCATTCAATCAGATCTGTACCTCAACTCCATATCCCTTACCCAACAAAAATTTATCGATCTGTCTTGAAAACGTCTACTGACCTCCAGCATCCACAGCCTTTTTTTTGGGGGGGGGAGAAGAGTTCCAGATTTCCACTACCCTTTGTGTGAAAAAAGTGCTTTGTGATTTTACTCCAAATGGCCTAGCTCTAATATTAAGATTGTGTCCCCCTTGTTCTGGAATCCCCCACCAGAAGAAATAAATTCTCTGTATCTCCCCTATCGAATCCCTTTATCATTTATCACCTGGATCAGATCACCCCTCAACCGCCTAAACTCAAAGGAATACAAGCCAGGTTTATACAACTGGTCCCCACAATTTAATCCTCTCAAGCCCCGGTATCATTGTTGTGAATTTGCACTGCACCCCCTCCAAGGCCAATATATCCTTCCTGAGGTTTGGTGCCCAGAACTGAACGCAGTATCTCCAGATGGGCTGTGTACAACTGAAGCGTAACTCCCTCACTTTTGAATTCCCACCCCCTTGTAGGTAGTTACTTACAAATGCCGAATATATTGTGTAAAGGACAACAGGTGAAGTCACAACATGAACTGCACCCCACACACTACAATTCACCTTTCTGTCCGTGCCGACTGCTGAATTTGTCACCAATCTCAGGACGTCTCGTCTGTCTCAGCAGAATCTTAATTAAGAATGCATCTTCAGAGTTTGAGGAGATCATCACCTTCTCAATATACGAGTCTGTTGCTCCTTTGTATCTGTTAATGGAAGCAACAAAAGTAGTCATAGGGTGATACAACAAAGGAGACGGCCATTCGGCCCATCGTGCCTGTGCCGAGTCTTTGAAAGAGATAGCCAATTAGTCCCACTCCCCTGCCCTGCAAATTTTCTCTCCAAGTATTTATTTTCCCCTTCAATTAAGGTTAGTAGGTGCAGCGGTACTCTGTCTAGCACAGTTTGCAATTATATAGAAACATTTAATTTATTTCAGCTTCTGCCCTTCAGAAACAGTAAATATTATCCAGTCAAAGTGAGTGCTCGATCCAGTGCTCCCAGCGGGGGGCTTTACTCAACGGGATTGGAGAATCAGGGCTGTCGTCCTATCTCTGACCCACAGTCCCTTCGAGCACAGCTCCTGGCTGGGAGCATGGGGATTGTGGACTTACTGCAAAAGTGTTTGTCCTTCAATGCTGCGCTCATTTCCCACAGATGGTGATGATGATACTACCCGAAATTCTGGGTTTACATGAACTGTTACATTATACTGGTTATTTCATTCGATCAGGATTCTGCAGGTTCAGATACAATATTCACGGTAGAAATGACATTTCCCTTTCATTAGGGTTACACTTTAAACAGCAAAATCCCTATTGTTATTAGTTTCCCAAGAAAAAAGAACTTAAATTTATATGGTGCCTTATCATATTTCTGAATAATGTTCCAAGTAACTTTGAAGTGCAGTCACTGTTATGTAGGTGAATGCATCGGCTAATTTGCACAAAGCAAGATCCACAAGCAGCAATTTGATGAATGACCAGTTAATCTGTTTTTGCAGCGTTGATTGAAGGAGGAATATTAGCCAGGACACCGGGAGAGCTCCCTGCCCTTCTTCCAATGGTGTCGTGGGACTTCAGCATCTACCCGAACCACAGGAACAGGCAGACGGGGCCTCGGTTTAACATCTCATCCAACGGGAGCGAGTTGTTATGATCTGGAATGCGCTGCCTGAAAGGGCGGTGGAAGCAGATTCAATAATAACTTTCAAAAGGGAACGCGATATACACTTGAAATTTGCAGGGCTATAGGGAAAGATTGGGACTAATTGGATAGATCTTTCAAAGAGCCGGCACAGGCACGACGGGCCGAATGGCCCCCTTCTGTGCTGTATAATTCTATGGATGGTACCTCTGGCAGTGCAGCACTCACTCAGTATGGCATGGGGTTCAGCCTAGATTACGTGCTCAAGTCTAGGAGTGGGGCTTCGACCCATAATTTTCTGAATCGTAAACAACGATAACCAACTGAGCCTTTCAAAAGAGGTTTTGAAAATCTGGTGACAAAATATTAATTTCATCAAAAACATGGGTTTAAGAGAAATTCCAGAAAGGCAAATTATATCAGCAGTGGTTTAAATAAGATACAGGGATACATTTTTATGAGTTAACACTTCTACGCTGAGCCACGTGACTGGAGGGCATATCGGAGATTTGGGCTCAGTGGGTAGCACTCTCGTCTGACTCAAAAGGTCATGGGTTCAAGCCCCACTCCAGGACTGAGCAGATAATCCAGACTGACACTTCAGTGCAGTACTGAGGGGGTGCCGCACTGGTGGAGATGCCGTCTTTCAGATGAGACATTAAACTGAGGTTTTGTCTGTCTGTTCACAGCACTATTAGAAGAGCAGGTTCTCCTGGTGTCCTGACCAATATTATCCTTCAACCAACAACAACAAACTATCTAATCGTTAAAGGGTTAAATTAAGAGGGCAGGTTGCATAAACTTGGCGTGTATTCATTTGAGTTTAGAAGATTGAGGGTGATCTGCTCGAGGTGCTTAAAATGTTAAAAGGATTCAATGGGGTGGATACGGAGAAACTATTTCCACTGGTGGGAGGAATCCAGAACAAGGGGGCACAATCTTGAAATTAGAGCTAAGCCGTTCAGGAGTGAAATCAGGAAGCATTTTTTCCCACACAAAGTGGAAATCTGGAATTCTCTCCCCCAAAAGGCTGTGGATGCTGGATTTCAAGTGGAGCTTTCAAGACTGAGGTTGGGTAAGGGTATCGAGGGAGACGGAGCAAAGGCGGGTAAATGGAGTTGAGGTACAGGTCAGCCATGATCTAATAGAATGGCGGAGCAGGGTTGAGGGGCTGAATGGCCTCCTCCTGTTCTAATGTTCTTACGTTCCTTTTCATCTCATTGTTAACTCTGGGACCTTGCTGTGCGCAAAATTGACTGCAGTGTTTGCCTACTTTACAACAATGATTGCACTTCAAAAGTAGTTTATTGGCTGTAATGCGCTTTGGGATATCTGGAGGATGTGAAAGGTGCTATATAAATATAAGTTCTTTCTTAAAATATCAAGCGCAAGAAATTTCCGTCGTGGCTCCAGTCGCCCAGTTTTCATTTCCAGAAGCCTGAACCCTGGGTTGACACACATTGGTGTTTGAACCTACGTGATTGGGACGTCGCGAAACTGTGGCTGTTGGGATTGTGCGGTTCCCTCCAGCGGAGTCTGTGTAACCGTCGGCATTGACTTATTCACCAGCACTTGCCTGTTTTCCACTTTCTCACCTAACCAAAAATAAGGGCAATGTGTAACTGTTTCTCATCAGGAGCTCACGCTGCACAATGTAAGTGTGGAACACTTGCGAAAATTCTAATTTACAGAGTGATTCACTGCAAATGAGCGAGGACCAGATTTACTCTGATCAATGACAAAGGATAAAGTGCATGTTTTATTTTAATACAGTTAGAACTATCCAAACACAATCTGAAAGTAACAGTCCATTCAATATCCACATCCCAAATGCTAAATACATTGCTAGGTGTCCACATATTGTACTGATCGGACAAGTACAATGAAAGGTAAACGTTTCACCTCCAATTCCCATCCTTGATCCCCACTTTCTGAAGGTGGTCAGTAATGCTAGGCACAGGTCCACAGGCGTTGGCAGTCCACTGGTACCTTCCCAAGTGCTCATTTTATTCATGCGTTTGTCCCCAGACAGCTAATGTCAGGAAATTACTCAACTGTGGGAGGTATCACAGCTAAGTCTGATTTTGCGTGCGCGCACACTCTCTCTCTCTCTCTTCCAAGTCAGTCCCTGAGCAACGAGTGGGAATTCAGCTTCAACCCTCTGTGACAATGACTATACCACCCCTCCTAACTCTTACCCTGCTGAGATCGGCTAAATCAGCAGGACCCAGGGATCAAACGTGGCCTGTACATCTCAGTGCCACAGCTCACCGTGCATTAACCCACTGGCTAAAGACTCTGCAAAATATAATACTCACCACGAGCAAGGGGGAATGTCAGACTGATTTGGATATACTATTTATTAAAACTACAACAGACCATATACAATATAAAAGTCTATCTTGTTGCGAAAAATTACAGCAGTGATTAAATGTAAATTAACTTGAAAAACACATCAAGAATTCTTTCCTTTCTCATTCCTCCCCCCACCTCCCAACATCTAGATACAGTTTCCGTCCCCTCAGGAAGTCAACATCTTGATATAGTTCCTGACCCCCCTCCCTCCCACCACCAAAGCCAAAAGCTGGATTCAAACCCTTAATAGGCAAAGATTCCACATGTGCAGTTAAGCAACCATGGTCAACAAACGAGGCAAGAGACAGTATCAAGCCACAAGGAAAGACTTACACAGATGCAAGGAAAAGTGGAAATTCAACAGACTGGGAGAGCTACAAAAAAAAGGAATAGAAAGAGAGTAATAAGAGCTGCAAAATGGGAATATGAAAAAAAAAACTTGCAAGGGATATCAAAGCTAACAGCAAAAGTTTTATAATATATTAAGAGAGAGTGGTAAAGGGTGAATGCAGGCGAGACTATAACAGTTAAGAAACTTGGCAGACTTGTTAAATGAATACTTTGTATCCATTTTCACAGTGGGGAAAGAGGACAAAATACCAGTGGTCGAAGGGAACCTAAAATTACGTTAAGGAGAGGAACTTAGTGGATTTAAAATAAGTAAAAAATGCTAATGGAGAAAATAACGGGACTTAAGATAGACAAATCTCCAAGACCTGATGGTCTCCATCCCAGGGTATTAATAAGAAACAGGTGGGGAAATTGCAGGTCATGTGTCATAATTTTCCAAAGATGATTCAACAATTTTGCCTTTGGATTGGAAAATTACAAATGTCACTCCATTACTTAAGAAGGGAAGGAGAGAGAAATCAGGTAACTATTCTCATCCTTATGTTCAAATTCCTCCATGGCCTTGCCCCTCCCTATCTCTGTAATCTCCTCCAGCTCTACAACCCTCCGAGATCTCTGCGTTCCTCCAATTCTGACCTCTTGTGTATCCCCGTTTTCCTTAGCACCACCATTGGCGACCATGCCTTCGGCCATCTAGGCCCCATGCTCTGGATTTCCCTCCCCTGTCCGCCTCACTACCTCTCTCCCCTCCTTTAAGATGCTCCTTAAAACCTACCTCTTTGACGAAGTGTTTGGTCACCAGTCCCAAATTATCCTTATGTGGCTCAGTGTCAAAGTTTGTCTGCTAATCGCTCCTGCAAAGAGCCTTGGGACGTTTTACTACATTAAAGGCGATATATAAATCCAAGTTGTTGTAACTACAGACCTGTCAGATTAACATTAATTGTGAGGAAGTTACTGGAATCTCTCAAGGTCAAGTGGCTGAATGGCATACTCCTGTTCCTATATTAATTGTTACGATCAATCCCTTAGTGCCATAAATGAATATTTGAATCACAACTAGGCACAGGGGGTATCCAGTCCCTGGAATTTAACTTTCACTGCCTACCATAAGACATACACAATACAATCACAGACCCTTTTAAAAACAGTTACTACTCACTTGCTCACAGTTTTCCTGATGCTGTAAAAAAAACCACTCACTATGGCTTAAATTAGCATTGTCTGATATGAGCAGGTGTTAGTCGCGGAAAGGAGGATATCACCAAGTTGTTGATTGTGCTCTGCTCTAACCCAACATATCTCTCGTTGCCTCACCTGGTGAGCAAATACCATCTGCATCTAGAATTTCATGGCGCCAAATTGGCTTTCGTGTAGCCGCATCGAGCATTGGACCCATGACTTTGTCAAACGTTTGATTGGTATAACGTTTAAGTGTACATTTTGCATTTTTATACACAAGGCATCTTCCAAAACCTTGAAGGAAAAGAAAAAGGATGAAGGCAACGATTATTACAGCTAAGCACCCCTGAAACAGTCAGTCAGTCAGTTTCCAAAGACATATACAATTTGGGCATCTAACAATGATGTTCCTCCCTTGTAGTAGCAGGTTGCTGTCCCACTGACAGACTCAGAAACAAAAACAGGAGTGGGGCTGAGGGACTGAGAAGAGGCAGGGTGGGCAGTGCCAGTGGGTTGGGGGGGGGCTTTAGATTAAATGCTATTCCAACTCCAAGGTGTTAATCGTGGCTCAGTGGGTAGCACTCTCACCTCTGAGTCAGAAGGTCGTGGATTCAAGCCCAGAGACTTGAGCCCATAATCCAGGCTGACACTCCCAGTGCAGTACTGAGGGAGTGCTGCACTGTTGGAGGTACCGTATTTCGGATAAGATGTTAAAGTGGGGCCCTGTCTGCCCTCTCAGATGGATGCAAAAGATCCCATGACACTATTCAAAGAAGAACAGGGGAGTTCTCCCTGGTGTCCTGGCCAATGTTTATCCCTCAACCAACATCACTAAAACAGATTATCTGGTCATTATCTATTGCTGTTTGTGGGACCTTGCTGTGCACAATTTGGCGGTCAGGTTTCCCCATATTACAACAGTAACTACACTTCAAAAGTACCTTGTTGGCTGTAAAGCGCTTTGGGACGTCCTGAGGTCATGAAAGGCTCTATTTAAATGCACATATTTCTGTCTTTCTGCACGTTCAACATAGGCTAAGTAATTCTGTGAGTCCAGTGCATACACTTTGCAGTTTCATTTTTGATGCATGATGCATACGTTACCTCTGTCCAAAGAAGCCTTATTTAGGACAAGAGCATCTTCAATATCATAACCGCTGTAGCTCATCACTGCAACTGTGGCATTCTGCCCAGCCGGTAGCTTTTCAAAATCAATCAGCTCGATGGATTTGGTCTTCACCATGGGCTTTTGAGGATACGCGAGTAGGTACATGAGGGTGTCAATTCGGTTACGCTGATTATAGCCGATTGTGCCTGCAGAGATACAATAACAAAATATAACCAGTCTGCGTTCTTGAAAGCAGACCGTTCCAGTCCTGCAAACTTTGGAGATCTGATTCCTGGGCATACAAATCAAATCATAATCTTTGGCAGCTGATCAAAAACAAAACAGGTGTTAAAAAAACCCCACAAAATCCCAGCCCAATGCAGGTGCATATAAAAGGTGACGTTTTCTGGGTCAGATTTCATTAATTAATTTTTACTTCAGGTTTCAGTAGTTTCCAGATTATAATAGGAGAGCTCATCCATTCATACAATCGTAAAATAATACAGCACAAGAGGAGGCCATTCGGCCCATCGTGCCTGTGCCGGATCTTTGGAAGAGCGATCCAATTAGTCCCTTTCCCCTGCTCTTTTCCCATAGCCGTGTAATTTTTTCCCCTTCAAGTATTTATCCAATTCCCTTTTGAAAGTTAATATTGAATCTGCTTCCACCGCCCTTTCAGGCAGTGCATTCCAGATCATAACAACTCACTGTGTAAAAATTTCTTTCCTCATTTCGCCTCTGGTTCTTTTACCAATCACCTTAAATCTGTGTCCTCTGGTTACCGTCCCTTCTGCCACTGGAAACAGTTTCTCCCTATTTACTCTATCAAAACCCTTCGTGATTTTGAACACCTCTATCAAATTTTCCTTTAACCTTCTCTGTTCTAAGGAGAACAATCCCAGCTTTTCTAGTCTCTCCACATAACTGAAGTCCCTCATCCCTGGTACCATTCTAGTAAATCTTATCTTGTGCTGAGTTAGCTGAACCAACACTCAACATGGTCCCAGTTAAATTTAACTCGTTTTTTCACAAAAGCCACACATTGTAATGATGGTGCCATTAATCATAGCTACACTTTCAGCCTGCTCAACATTTACATCCAGATTTTGACAGTCGCCCTGCTTTCTAACGTCAGAAGTGACGACAGGGAACTGTATCCAGGGAGCTGATTGTACAACCTCAGAGTCTGGGCAGCTGAATACACCAGCCACAGAAAAAAAACAGACAATGAATTGCAAATGACACTCCAAAACAAAAAACACAAAAAGCTTCACACACAAAACCAACAAAGGGGCTCTGCATATATATCGATCTGTGTTCTGTATGCACTGATCCTACTTAACTGTGTGTGGCAACAAACTGTTCACTTTGAAAATGATGTCAAATGGGTACAAACACAAAAAGCAATTAGGAGAAACCTTTAGCATTGGTCCGGCATCACTGACCCATTGCCAGAAAAGAGAAACAACTCTTGGAGACAAAACCTCTAGAAATCTCTCTCCAGGAATATGCAGCGATTAATAAACTCACCTTTTCACAATGTTATATAGAATCACTGAATTTACAGCAGGGCAGGAGGCCATTCGGCCCCACGTGCCTGTTCTCTTCAACTGGAGCTATCTTCTCTAATCCCTTTCTCGTTTCCTTTTCAAATATTTATTGAATGCCCCTTTAAATGATATTGCAGGCTCTGTCTCAGTAGCCACTTGTGGTAAAACAATCCTTGTTCTAATAACCTGCTTTGTGAACAAAAAATATTCTAATCCCTCCTTCATTCTGCTCATAATCCTCAGTCTGTGCCCCTTGTAACCGATTCACTAATCAATGGGAACAATCTTTCACCATTTCCCCTCTCAAAACCTGATCTTGAAAACCTCCATTAGATTCCCCCATTAACCTTCTCTTTCCCATCCATGTTTTCAAATCCCTCCATGGCCTCGCCCCTCCCTATCTCTGTAACGTCCTCCAGCCCCTACAACCCCCCTCCACCCCCCGAGATCTCTGCATTCCTCCAATTCTGGTCTCTTGCGCATCCCCGATTTTAATCGCTCCACCATTGGCGGCCGTGCCTTCAGCTGCCTGGGCCCTAAGCTCTGGAAATCCCTCCCTAAACCTCTCCGCCTCTCTCTCCCCCTTTAAGACGCTCCTTAGAACCTATCTCTTTGACCAAGCTTTTGGTCATCTGTCCCAATATCTCTTTGTGGCTTGATGTCAAATTTTGTATTATAACATTCTTGTGAAGCGCCTTGGAACATTTTACTACATTAAAGGCGCTATATAAATGCAAGTTGTTTTTGTTCCTGTGAATTATTTTTTGTATCTTTCTTCATCACGATAATTTTTTTCAATCTAAGCTTTTTATTACATTGCAAATTTGAATTTAATTTCTGAAAATTATATTTAGAAAATAAAAGTACATGAAACGGTGATTGAGGGAACTGATCAGGTCAGAGGTCAGGAAATGATGTCTGTGCTGGGCTGGATTATAACCACAAATATACAATGGTTCTCATTCACGTGCTCCAACATCAGCCTGTCCCCCGGAGACAGATCTGCATCGGCAACCACACACTGAATGCACAGCGATTCATGGATGTTAAACACAATCAATAACCTGATCCTGTTTTATATGTAAACAATGCCCTTTGCACTCCGTTTTCTGGTCGCCGTGTTTGCTCTTGCTCCTGACTGGGACACACCTATTGACCTATTATTTATTCTCGGGATGTGGGCGACACTGGCAAGGTTGCCATTCATTGCCCATCCCTGAGGTGGTGGTGGTGGTGAGCCTTCTCCTTGAACCGCTGCTGTCCTTGCGATGATAGTGCTTCCACGATGGTGTTAGGGAGGGGAATTCCAGGATTCTGACCCAGTGATGAAGAAACAGCGATAAATGTCCAAATTGGGAAAGTGAACAGCTGTCTGCTGAGTGCGCTCGTCAGATTCCAATCTATCTGAGCGAGACCGTGACATTGGGCCAAAAACGAGCTCAAGTCTCCCACACTATTCCAAGAAAATGGAGGTTTCTTTTCCCTAAATAAAACAGACTGTTCATTCCCAAGAAATTAAGGAGTTTGGTTCAATAGAAACTCTCAACTAAAATAATGGTCTTTTACAATTTTTTTTTCTTAAAACCTAATAATTTCCCTGATTTCAGCCCCAGTTCATCCCTCAGCCTCCCAGACCCAGTCACTGCTCTTCCCGCTGAGCCTCCCTCCTGGCCCTGCCCTCCAGTTTCCCTCTCCTGCACGTGTGTTGTTGCAGGAAGTCCTGGTTAGTGCCACGCCTCTGGATCCAATGTAACAGCGAAGAGAGGACCACATGGGTCAGGGTAAACAATGCACCCAGACCAGGACCACCTCCTGCCCGACTCTCCCTGAAGCACCAGGTCCCTGCTCTGTCCTGCCCCGTGTCAAGCTCACTGTTGCCCAACAGGAGAGATAATTTCTATCGTAGGGTCGGAGCTATGAATCGGACTCTAGGCCTCAGTGGAAGAATAGTTGAGAGACAGACTGAGAGAGAGAGACAGAGAGACAGGGACAGTGTGTGAGGCAAATCAAGAAAAAAAGTGAATAAAACACAAAGACTGGGAGACAAATGAGGCAGAAAGATTTACAGCTCCACAGGAAACACCACACTGCAGGTACTAGCACAGATTGCAGCCAAATACAGTGGGACAGCTTCAATGTGTTGGTTGCAAACTCCTTGATATAGTACAGTGTTTCTCCTTTTACAGAAACACGCCATGTAAGCAAAAGCTGCAATAATTTTTCATAAGATGAGCAACTCTTACCCATGGCTTGTTTCCCCATAGCACACTGGTAGGTGTTCCTTGGAGATTGATTGTGGTGAGGGTAGGGGATGAGTCCTGCACACACCCCCAGCAGTGTAAACGGTTCAATCTCCAAGTGGGTCGTCGGTCTGTAATAACGAGCAACAGAGCAACTCTCAGGCACTTAAAATAGAAAAACATGGCACAGAAAAATATCTCTTATACCATACAACAAAAGTAGCAGCAGTAAAGTATAATGGAGCGCTCCGTTTAATTATTTCTACATACATGCGTACAATAATTATCAAATTTGAAGGTTTTTTTATTTCTAGAATGGGGAAAAAGTGTATTAGGAGCAGTAAAACATTTATTGTCACTAATCGGGTGGATGCGGTAAGGATGTTCCAAAGGATGGGTGAAACTAGAACGAGGGGGCATAATCTTAGAATAAGGGGCTGCTCTTTCAAAACTGAGATGAGGAGAAACCTCTTCACTCAGAGGGTAGTAGGTCTGTGGAATTTGCTGCCCCAGGAAGCTGTGGAAGCTACATCATTAAATAAATTTAAAACAGAAATAGACAGTTTCCTGGAAGTAAAGGGAATTAGGGGTTACGGGGAGCGGGCAGGAAATTGGACATGAATTTAGATTTGAGGTTAGGATCAGATCAGCCATGATCTTATTGAATGGCGGAGCAGGCTCGAGGGGCCGATTGGCCTACTCCTGCTCCTCTTTCTTATGTTCTTAACTGAATGGTTCTCTTAAAGCAGAGAAGGTTAAGGGGCAATTTAATAGAGGTGTTCAATATTATGAACAGTTTCCAGTGGTAGAAGGGTCGGTAATCAGGGGACACAGATTTACAGTAATTGGCAAAAGAACTAGTGAGGAGAGGAGGAGAAACTTTTTTTACACAGCGAGTTATGATGATCTGGAATGCGCTGCTTGGGAGGGCGGTGGAAGCAGATTCAATAATAACTTTCAAAAGGGGAATTGGATAAATACTTGAAGGGGAAAAATTTGCCGGGCTATGGGGAAAGAGCAGGGGAGTGGGACTAATTGGATAGCTCTTTCAAAGAGCCGGCACAGGCACGATGGGCCGAATGGCCTCTTTCCGTGCTGTATCATTGGATGATTCTAAGAATATTGATAAAGTGCCTATAACTTTTTTTTAAAAAACCTCCCAAAGTGTTTCTCAAATCAGTCACAATCTCAAAGTACAGCTCCACAATGCATCAGCAATATTCATATTTAAAGATGGCTCAGAAACGAGGGTACACCAAAGTAATGTATAGGTGAATCGATGGATTCGATTCCAGATCGCTTAGCACATTACCAAAGGTTCAGTTTCAGGACAAAATCTTAAATGAGGCTGTTCACAAACTGACTGACTGACTGACCACCATTGTCCCAACTGGGTGATCAGCACTAGCTCCTCCGGGACGGGCTCCTCGTACACTGCCCCGAGTCTGACCCTGTCAGAGAGTTCACCACCAAACCACGGCCAACGTGGGAGAGGCCACGAGGCAGACCCAGAATAAGAGGGGTCGACAACATAAAAATGCTCCTTAAAATCTGGAACTCTCTCTTCCAAAAGGCTGTGGATGCTGGGGGTCAATTGGAACTTTCAAGACTGAGGTCGACAGATTTTTGTTGGGTGAGGGTATCAAGGGATAGGGAGCTAAGGCGGGTAAATGGAGTTGAGGTACAGATCAGCCATGATCTGATTGAATGGCGGAACAGGTTCAAGGGGCTGAATGGCCTCCTCCCATTCCTATGTTCTTAACTCTTCCAGGGCTACTGTATATCATCATTGTAGGCAGGGAGCGTCCACTTAAGAAAATTAAATTTTCTAAAAAATTGTCTTTATGCAGAATTAACAAATTATACTTTGAAGTGAATTAGAATTTTACCCAAAGTCATTCCTGCAGTTACATCAAGTGCAGCAGTTTCTATACTTACTTGTTGATCATATACTCGTAAAGTGCAATATAGCAATCATTTTCTTCATTGACATCAAGGTACTCCACTAACCCCTCGTGCAGGAAATCTTCAAAGGTCCTGCAAATGAATTGCAAAAATTAAACCAACCATTATATGTTTTACAGTTGGAGTACCTATGGGTATTTTTCAATCCAAAAACTGTACTTTTTTTTCTTCAAATGTTTATCTAACTCCTTCTTAAATGTTGTGATTGAGTCAACATTAATAGCCACGGGTGAAAATGTATTCCATATTCTCATAACCACCTGCATGAAAAATCTCTTTTACCCTCCCCCTTAACACTTCTCATGCTAATCCCAAGTCACTATTCACCAGTGGAAATGATCTTTCACTGCTCACCCTCTCAAACCCCTCCATAATTTTAAACACTTCCACTAGTTCTTCTCTTAAACTTCTCGCCTCCAATAAATTCAGCCCCAGTCTCTCCTCATAACTCTACCCCCTCATTCCTGGTACCATCCCAGTGAATCGCTGTTGCACCTTTTCCACGTCTCCAAATTCCTCTCCGTAACGGGGTGCCGAAAATTGGGTACGATACGCCGAGTGATGGAAAACCCCACGGATCATTACCATTTAAAAAAACATATATTTTTAATTTATATTCCAGAAATTAATTGGCAACTTGAATTAATGTCAAGTGGTTCCCCCCCCCGAAAATATTGATGTATATAATTTCAAATTCTGTAAAGTAGAATAAAAGACAAAATTTCGGCTCAAATATCTTGTGTGCGCTTTATCACCACCTTGGTGTTGCATTCCATGCCAAAATATAAACCCAGAATCCCGTTTGCCTTTTTTAATGTTTTTTTTCCCCCCCCATCTGCAATACTGCTTTTAAAGTTCACTTTTACCTGCGCCCCTAGATCCACTGAGAATGTTACTATTTGGCATATATTTCCATTCTCTTCTTTTTCACAAAAGGCATTGCTTCACTTTATGAAACACAAATCGTAAAATCGGAAATCGTGCAGCAGAATTTACAGCGTTCGACTAAACTGGGCAAGGCAAACACAAGTTCTGTTTTGTTTTTGTCTGGTGGCTGTTCCTTTAATTCAGGGCACAATCCCTGAAGAGTTTAAAAAGCCACCTGTGCTGTCCCAGCTTATATTGTTGCTCACATTGCTATTGTTTCCATGGGAACAGGGCTTGAGTGGGAACTAAACTCACAATTTGAAATCTATACAGGATTGGTGATTGGTTCAGTTATGGATACGACAACGTGTCATTTTTGAATGAGGCTGGCAGCTAGGAAACTCTAACATGCCTCGATAGCCAATCGAGGGGAATAAAATGGAGCAAACAGAGGAGTGGGGCAGAATTGAACCTTTTTAAAATCTTCACAGAAACACAAGGTAGACCAGCTAGCTCCCACTGTTGGTAAAGGATAGAAGAAAAGAAATGTTTATAAAAAACATTCATAAAGTAACAGATACCAGTCATGACCTTTTATGGTGTTTTTCCTTTTGAGGAGATAAATAGAATTTCACTACATATACATACATACATAGCGAAATTCTGAGGACTCGAGAGATCCAGTGGAGGCACAGGAATAATTCCCATAGTTTAAAAATAATTAAGAGACAGGGTTTTCAGTTCATTATTCCTGGCATTTTATCAAATTTCTACATAGGTAGTAAGGCTAGTGAAGGCACCCTTGAAGGCACAGGGAGTTGGGACTCACTCAAGAGAGTGACTCAAGATAAGAGAACCAAAACAATCTAGTGTAAGGAAGGTTAAAAAAGACCTGAAAATGCAACACCTCTACGCACCCTTCCACACAACCATGCACATTCAAAAGGGAAGTAAACAAACAAGACTGCCCAATACTGCCCGACAGCTGCATAGAATTACATGGAATTTTACAGCACAGAAAGAGTCCACTCGGGCCAACAGGTCTCTGCCAGTGTTTATTTCCTACATTACAACAGCGACTATACTTCAAAAGTACTTAATTGGCTGTAAAGCACTTTGGGACGTCCTGAGGTAGTGAAAGGTACTATATAAATGCAAGTTTCACCTGGATAAATGCAAGTTTTCACCTAGAAAGTGTGATTAGGCTGGATGGCTCATTTTCCGCCGGCGCGGACATGATAGGCCAAATGGCCTCCTTCTGAGCCATAAATTTTCTGATTCTAAGTTCTTTCTTTTTTATGCTCCACCCCACTTCATCTCACTCTATCAACAAATCCTTCTATTCCTTTCTCCCTCATGTGTTTATTTAGCTTCCCTTTAAATATATCTATGTTATTCGCCTCAACTACTCCATGTGGTAGCGAGTTCCACATTCTAACCACACAATGAGTAGTTACTTGGAGAAAAATAAAGCGGCCCGAGGAGACAGTCCACCAATTTCCTCCCCCCGCGAAAGTACCCATTCGCCCCCCACCACCTTCTCAACAGTACAGCTCACCCAGTATCAGGAGCTCTCCTTGTGGAGAATCATGGGTGCAAGTGGTGTCACACTTCTGCTACACAGTGCATACTAAGTTACCCATTTCAGTAATAAGATCCCGTCTATATTATTAAAAAGATTACTGAGATTACCTGTAGCCCTGAGAGAGCTCTTCGATGTGCTTGTTTGTTACCGCTGGTTTTCCATTCTTCACGATAATGTAAGGCCTATAAACAATGTCAACCAAAGAATCTTTCATTAGGGAAATCTCAAAATGGAGGAAAGCCAATATTCTCCAGTAGAACTGATGACTGCCTCTTTTTCTAGAGCAAAGAACTTGGAGAATAAAAAATAAACGTTCATTGAAATTCCACCCCAAATCCGAAACAACTGTAAAGTGTGGGGATATTTTAAGTTTTGCATATTCAAATTTTCAACACAAATACAAGAATCATGCAAAGACTGAGTTTTGGACAATGTGATTCGATTTGTGCTCAACTCCTTGTTCCATCAAATGGATTTTACATTAAGGTTAGGTACAAAAACCAAGACTACGTTGTGCACCAGCCTGGTTACTGTAACCAAATTCATCAAAATGCCATTAGTTATGTTAAAAGTGTCCTACCTGGGGTAGATACTTGGCAAATAGTTGCAAAATATTTATTCTTGGCTCAGTGATAGCACTTTTGCCTCTGAGTCAGAAGGAGCCCATAATCTAGGCTGGCACTTCAGTACAGTACTGAGAGAGTGCTGCTCTGTCGTAGGTGCCGTCTTTCGGATGAGACGTTAAACCGAGGCCTCATCTGCCCGCTCAAGTGGATGTAAAAGATCCCATGGCACAATTCTCCCCAGTGTCCTGGCCAACATTTATCCCACAACCAATGTCAGTAAAACAGATTATCTGGTCACGGATCTCATTGCTGTTTGTGAGACCAACTGGCTGCTGCGTTTCCTACATTTCAAAAAGTACTTCATTGGTTGTAAAGTGTTTTGGGATGTCCTGAAGTTATGAAAGGTGCAACAGAAATGCAAGTTCTTCCTTTCTTTTCAAAATACTTCCTTGTGCAACAGCAATTCCTTTATTATGGAACCACAGACGTTTACAGCACAGAAGGCTGCCATTCAGCACGTTGTTGAACCAATCTAAAATTAATCCCACTGCCCCGCTCTCTCTATATCACCGTATCTTCAAATATTTATCCAATTTTCCATTAAAAGATGCCATGGTCCCTGCCTCAACTATGGGATCAGTGGTTCGAAAGTGCATTATACCTTTAAATTTAAAGAACAGCATCACAATTCCAATTTTATAACTTTAAAATATCACTTTTAAACATAACTATAGCAATATTAAATCAACTGACTTTTTCTCCCACAATATCATTTTATATTTACTGTACAAAGAAAACAATCAGAAAAATAGAACAGAGCGAGCCCACAGACTATCTCCAGGTCAATATAAAGCGTTGGTTAAAATGATCATACTTGGAAAGACTTAAAAAAAAATGAGCAGATTTATGAAAGTGTTTCGGATCTTTCTATTTGCAGCATCTGAAGTGGTGACATGTATCCCAGCATGCTGTAGCACCATCGTCAGGAGGAACCCGAGAGACAAAGGGCGGTATGTCAGATCTGAACATCAGCGGGATTGCTATTTGTAGAGCGAGCTCCAGCAAAGTGCAGAAAATAAACATTAGGTACTCAGATATAAAAAAAAGTACAAATACTCTCCTGAGACTTAATGAGCACATCTTAAAAAGTTAAGTACTGTTTCTGAACAATGCACCAAAGTAGAGCATTACAGAACAGAGCAGATAGAAATTCAATTATCGCTCTTAAACTAGAAACAAAGAAACAACACAAAAATAAACGAGCTTTTCCTTCTTGGAATATATCAGCCGTACCGAATAGGATTAACAATGTGTTTTATGTTGCATTGTGTTCACATGACAACTGGGGAAGGGAAGAGAAGAGATCTTCAACAGTTTAAAATTTTCCTCTTCTAAAAGCAATGTACACTTTGAACTCTGAAAGGCCGAAGCAAATAAGTTATAATATTCTGCATTACTTCTAAAAATGAGTCCTGTGGTGACAGTCTGAGTTTATTCTGGTTATCGAGTATTATTTACCTTGTCTCTGGAAGAGTCATGTATAGTAGCAATTAGGGCTGTCAACTAATCGCAGTTAACTTCTGTGATTAATGCCGTAATTTTTTCGGAGATTAATTTTTAAACACGTGTTAATCGCGGAAGTTATGCGGAGAGTACATAGGTAAGAATGAGTTTTACCAACGGCCCAGAGCTTTATCCTGCTGAACTGTGACTTCCTCTGCTGCTAGGGTCGCTACAGAATAAACATGCACTCCTTTCTTCCCTCAGAGTGAACCATCTTGGCGTAATCATGGAATCTTACAGCACAGAAGGTGGTCATTCGGCCCATTGTGCCTATGCCGGCACTTTGAAAGAGCTATCCAATTAGTTCAATACACCTGCTCTTTCCCCATAGCCCTGCAAATTATTCCCCTTCAAGTATTTATCCAATTCCTTTTTGAAAGTTACAATCGAATCTGCTTCCATCACCCCTTAATTTTATTTTAAATTCACAAGCTTTCGGAGATTTCCTCCTTCCTCAGGCAAATGTTTCAAGGCTCTTGAAACATTTGCCTGAGGAAGGAGGAAATCTCCGAAAGCTTGTGAATTTAAAATAAAATTGCTGGACTATAACTTGGTGTTGTAAAATTGTTTACAATTGTCAACCCCAGTCCATCACCGGCATCTCCACATCATCACCCCTTAAGGCAGTGAATTCCAAATTTTCATCACCATTTGCTGTCAACAGAAAATTATGAGATTGCTTCAATTCCTAATTCTAGGTCATTTATGCACATAGTAAATAAGAGAGGCCCCTGTGGAACATCACTCACCAATCCTTCCATTCTCAAATTTCCATCTTACCTCTACCCTATGCTTTCTACGCTTCAACCATCTCTCTATCCATGTGGCCTCATTTGCCCTTCATTCCATGTACCATTACCCTTGCCATAAGTCTCTTCTGTGGCACTTGGCACCGTCAGGGTTAACAGGGCTCTGCGCTTGGAGTTGTTAAAATGATTAATCGCCTTTTACTGGTACCTGCAAAGTCTGCCTCCATCAGAAGAAATATAAACGCAGCGATCAGTCAGATTTGTAGAGATGGAGACAAATTCATTGATGTATCCTGCCCGCCGCATCAAACGGAACGTTTTCACCAGTTTCTGATGGTCGTGTATTACACCCAAGATGTTACCTAATGAGATGAACACAGAAATAAACAGCGATTGCACTGGGATTGTAGGTGTTGAACATATTCCCAAAACAAACTCCCGAAACGGTCAGATGTTCCCACTACCGTTCCTATTGTTTGAATCTCTGTATGTAAGTGAATCTCATCCTTTGGGGGAAGGGGGGTTGACCACTTCATCACTGATGCTTCAAGTAGTTTGACACCTTATAGCAGCAGTATGGGTAACTGGTCCTCCCAATACCCTCTTGTGATCAAGCCCTCATTGTGATATTGCACGGCCAAGGTTGGTGACAGAGCTGTGCTAGGGAGTTATTATATCAATCCAAGTTCTACTGTTTCACGGTGGTACAACGTGCTGTCAGGATGATGGCAGTGGAAGAAATTGAGTCAATGCAACAAGGCAAGAAACACAACAAGAAGTGGTAAGCACTCCACTTTTGAGAGTGGGTGATCAAGGCAGACATGAGTATGTGGAAGTTAAGCTACATTCAAAAACCCAACGTGACATCGATGGCTAATCAGACATTCTTCCTCTTACACATGAATTAAGCTAAAGAGTGAGGGACACAGAGTCTGAGAATGCTGCCTGTAACTGGCTGCGCAGTAGATGCCCAGGAACATGTCAGTAAAGTCAAGCCCTGACTTGCTCTAATCGTGGGGGAGTGCCCCGGCTCTCAATGAACAGTCTCTGCCTTCCTACTCCAACATAGTGCAAATAGGGAACTCACTGCTTAGGCAATGACAGTGCAAACTACCCTGTAGCATTCGCAGAATTGGTATTGCGTGGTTTTAATGGCAGTGTTTGGTGAGGAGCAGGGAGTTCTCCCAGTGTACTGGCCAACATTCCTCCCTTAACCAACACTGCCATAAAAAACTTCACTTGCCATTCACCTCACTGTTATTTGTGGGACTTTCCTGGAGCAGAATGGTCTACATAGTAATTCATTGTGTGAAGCTCTTTGGTATGTTTAGATGTGACATGGTGCTATATAAATGCAAGTACTTTATCACTGCTGCTGTGGCAATGGAAAGGAATACACAACATGATGCATTAGACAGCTCAGAGGAAAGTCTATTGTCATTCTTGTAAACATAGGATTTATTGCTAAGTGTCAAAGATCCATAATTGACAAGTGGAGTTAATGTTATTACATTAGTTGCAGGTACAAAAAGGCTAATGGAATGTTGGCCTTTATCTCAAGGGGGCTGGATTACAGAGCGGTGGAAGTGATGTAACAGTTATATGAAGTTCTGGTTAGATCCCATTTAAAGTATTGCATTCAGTTCTGGGCACCGCACCTCAGGAAGGATACATTGGCCTTAGAGGGGGTGCATTGCAGCTTTACTAAAATGATACAGGGTCTTAAAGGGTTAAATTATGAGGATAGGTTGCATAAACTTGGTTTGTATTCCCTTAAGTTTAGAAGGTTGAGGGGTAAACTAATCCAGGTGTATAAAATGATAAAAGGATTTGATAGAGCAGATACAGAGAAACTATTTCCTCTAGTGGGGGAATCCAGAACAAGGGGGCATAATCTTAACATTAAAGCTAGGCCGTTCAGGAGCGAAATCAGGAAGCACTTTTTCACACAAAGGGTAGTAGAAATATGGGACTCTCTCTCCAAAAAGGCAGTGGATGCGGGGGCAATTGGAGCTTTCACGACTAAGATCCATGGATTTTTGTTAGGTAAGGGTATTAAGGGATTGAGAAGAGTTTCGTTCAATGAGTTTGGGCCAGAGTCAAACCCAAGTTCCTATAATGAAAGGGCGATGTTCGAACCGACTGTCACAGATTCCTGGATATATTAGGTGCTACATGGCATAAAGCAGATTTGTATCTTCAATGCCCAGACTGAAGGCTAGTTTAATTAATTAGGTCATAAATATAAAATAGTCACTAATAAATCCAATAGGGAATTCAGGAAAAACTTCTTTATCCAGAGAGTGGTGAGAATGTGGAACACGCTACCACAAGGAGCAGTTAAGGACAGAAGAAATAGGAGCAGGAGTAGGCCATTCGGCCCCTCGAGCCTGCTCCGCCATTCAATAAGATCATGGCTGATCTTCTAACCTCAACTCCACTTTCCCATCCAATCCCCATATCCCTTGATTCCCTTCGAGTCCAAAAATCTCTCTCTCAGTCTTGAATATATTCAACGACTCAGCATCCACGGTCCTCTGGGGTAGAGAATTCCAAAGATTCGCAACCCTCTGAATGAAGAAATTCCTCCTAATAATGGCTGACCGATTATTCTGTTGCAGCAAATAGCATTGTTGCATTTAAGTGGAAGCTAGATAAACACGAGGGAGAAAGGAATAGAAGGGTTTGCTGATAGGGTTAGCTGAAGTAAGGAGGGAAAAGGCTCGTGTGGAGCATAAACATGGACCAGTTGGGCCAAATGGCCTGTTGCTGTAGTTTCGATATAACTCAATGAAAACACGTTAGCTCCTCAGTATGTTCTCAATGAAGTAATGACGATTATAAAAATGCACGACTAAAGTGAAGAACTATGTAAATATCGTTTACCGTTCAGAAATACAATGAACACGTTTGGGTACGAAAGCTCTTCCCCACAAAGCAGATTTATATCTTCAACGCCCAGATTGAAGGCTAGTTTAATTATGGGCCCGTCCTCCATATCTGTAGTGATGTGGGTCATCAGGGCCAAATTCTTCACCAAGCCACAAGCCTAAAAGGAGCAAAAAACCCACAATCATTACTTTAAAGAACGAAGCATAAATTGTTCACGTATGTTATGAAAGAAGGCAGACATAAATAGAGGACAACGACATTTTAACCGTTAGACTGCTGGGGGGGTTATGGGGAATTTCAGCTTCCTGTTTGTTAAACAGCCTGGGTGGTGTCATTTAGATTCCCATTTTTATGGGGTAGTATGTGCTCAAGTGAAGAGCTGGCACAGACATTAGAAATTTACAGCACAGAATTCGGCCAAAGTGCTGACTGGTGCGAGAGAAGTTATTCATGGCACTTCCTATGCAGCATTCAGCAGATATTGTAACAAGTGACTATGACTCCAGGAAAAACATGTTCACTGGAGAAGCAGCTTGTATTTGGAGTCTTGTTGGAGGTGGGGAAGGTGTGGGGGGAGGTTAGTGGGGAAGAGAGAGAGATTAATGATCCCACATGATCTGGAACTGCCCTGCTATTTATTTGTGTTGGGAAAAAAAAAAATCAGAAGTCTATTGGGTCTCATGCCCATAACTATTTATGCCTGGTTAGACGGAGCTGTCTGTGTACGTTCTACAGGTATTGGGTTCCTGGTCGTCAAACATCAGATTGGAAGTAAGCAGCTTTGTGATAGCATCAACATCTTGTTAGAATTACTTACAGTTTTGATTAAGAACATAGGAACAGAAGTAGGCCATTCAGCCCTTCGAACCTGTTCCGCCATTCAATTAGATCATGGATGATCCGTATTTCAACTCCATTTACCCGCCTTGACCCAGCATCCACAGCCTTTTGGGGAGCGAGTTCCAGGTGTCTACTACCCTATGTGTGAAGAAGTGCTTCCGGACTTCACTCCTGAATGGCCTAGCTCTAATTTTAAGATTATGCCCCTTTATGTTTGGAATCCCTCACCAGGGAAAACAGTTTCTCTTTATCTACCCTACTGAATCCTTTTATCAGTTTAAGCACCTTGATAAGATCCCTCCTATACTCAAGGGAATACAAGACAACAGATTGCCAAACTGCAGTATACTTTGAATTGATGGGCACCTAGTAGATACAGGCAGGTTGGGTCCTGCTTCCTTCCAGGAGTGAGGGGCAGGGGCCGTTAAATAGTATAGAGGGAATGTGGGGCTCCACAAACTCGAATGAGGTTGTCAGTTTAGCACTTTCACAAGTGGAAGTGTGACTCTGACAGTGGATGGATTGGCAGAGTGATCTGGAAGGAAATAAAAAATATTAGGTGCAGTCATACTTTAAAAGGTCACCTTTCACACAGACTATTTCCTTGCTAATCGTATCACCATAAATATATGTTTCTAAGGAAGGGAGAATGACGTAATGATGCATTAACATTACCAGTAGGCAAGGGAATTTTCCAAATAACACGGTGTAAAATTACACAGCGTTAAAAATCTCAAAGAAAGAATCTTTACCTCTCCTTCGGGAGTGTCTGACGGGCACAGCATTCCCCACTGCGAGGGCTGGAGTGACCGGGGACCACTCACTTTCCTGGTCTTTTCAAACTGAGAGGAGATCCTCGTCATCATACCCAGCGCAGCAATGTAGGACAAACGGGACAACACCTGAGTCACACCCTGACGGTCCATTTTGAATCTTTTAAGAGACCAGTTCCCCTGGAACAGCAAAAACAGCAACGCTATTTTAAGAGACAGAAATTCTGAAGTGCCTTTGAGGCAATACTTCCAAGATAAGGCCTCACATATTACTCCAGAGGGAGCATTCGAATGGTCATAAAATATAAAAAGGCAATAAAATCACACACGGAGATGGCACTTTCTATAATTGTAGTTAAAAATCTTACCCACTATCACCAAAAGCTGTTCCTAATATTTAAATAGACACCACTTTAAGTAAATGTTCATCATTACTTTAGATTTAAACATTTATATCATTTTGTACAACGCTAATACTCAATTCCAACTTGTTTAATCTCAAAGTACACAGCACTTCAATATTGCAAGGTACCCTCACATCATGCTGCTTCTACACACAAGTATAAACACTAGCCAAAAGTTGAATTGTTCATCCAATTGCTTAATTAATTCTCGGGATGGGGGTGTCGCTGGCAAGGCCGGCATTTATCGCCCATCCCTAGTTGCCCCAGTTTGATACAATTGAGTGGCTTGCTAGGCCACTTCGGAGGGCAGCAAAGAGCCAAACACATCTAAAATGAGGTTGAGAAATAAAATTAAACTTAAAACGATCGTAGACTTCAACTGTACAGAAACAGAAGTGCTTACTGTTGAGATGGCATTCACCATGCCGTTAGTGATCTGGTCTTGACGCATGTGTTTGACTACATCAAACTGGGCTGCTCGCTGCTTGGGGATAATCTGGTCCGCAATCTTCTTCAATTCTGAATTGAACTTTTTGAATAAGTCTTCAAAGAGCAGCGAGAGGAGCTGTGGAAGAGGTGCGGAAGGAATAAAAGAGAGGTTGGAGTTAAATATGGGAGAGGATGGAGAATCCACGATAACATTCATATATCAGGTTTCACTGCAAGGTCTTTTCGCTTCAATAAATCTGGGAACGCTTTGGAATTAATTAAATAATTTGCAAACAGCTCGTCAGTGGCATTTAACGTACATGAAAAACAATTACACATTTAATATAGAAATTAAGCTTCTTGAATATACCTTCACTAATTAGTTTAATGTCAGGGAATTCTAATTAGGTACCTTGAGATCCCTATTTAGTTTTGAAGCCTTCAGAGTGCCAAATTCTCCTTTCACACAAACTAGTTGTGAAATTAAAGACAGTAGGGCAGATTTAATTACATTATCGGAGCAGGTGGGATCAGACAATCTCCGAAGTCAACGTGTTATTCTTTTGTCGCTGGGGAAATCCCTCGCTTTCCAGGGTGCCCAGGTTTTGGTGCCGTTCCATATCTCTCACCAACAAAGCGAGCAGCATTAGGGACAAAAAAAACGACGACAAAGAATAGGGAAATGCAGAGGAAATAATGAACACATTAAAAAACACAGAAAATTAAGGTTAAAGATTAAGCCGGAAAACTGGCAGGTTTTACAAACACCTCCAGTGGCTCAAGGCCTACCAAATCTCTAGTGGTGTAGGGCTTAAGACAGCAACTTGGAACTAGGCTGACTGTTAGCGGCTCGGCTCTTATCTACAAGCCAATACAGATCCAGCTTCTCTCCATCCCATGTGGTGTGGAATTAAAACCCATTGTCTCCACAATTTTTGAACACAGCTCCCTTTGTTTCAGTACATTCCCGATATAGAAGCTATACCTCCCTCTCTGGACCATTCAGTACATTCTCATAACTTAATTTTCTCAATTACACACGAGGTAGGATAGGTTTTGCAACATAACTTCAAAATCACAGGACCTAGACATTCTGAAATCAAACATCACAGACTGTCGATACCAAAATCATTAATTACTTAAACAGATA